>NW_027551956.1:0-59746 GCF_045843805.1 Urocitellus parryii | reverse complement strand
CTTCCAAAAAAGCTACGAGGTTTTCCTGAAATCCGTCAGCAAACATTTTTCCACCCAATCTGGATGATACTGGCAGGTAATGATCAGTACACCAATCCACTTGGCTCAGCAAATTTCGCTCTTCTAGGTTAAACCGTTCCTTGCAGGAACCGTTTTTCATGTTTAGGTTTCACTCTCTTTTCTCCAATATGGATACATGTAGTTGGAACTCTAAATCAAACACGGTTTAGTGCTAGCTACTTTGAAACTTGGCACAATAATGCAGTTCCAGTTCTATCGCTATGGTTTGTGTCCTATTGAAGTAACCCCAAGCAGAGACTGACGAGAATCACTTTCATTGAAAGAGGGTTGCCAAGCTTCCAAAAATCTACGAGTTTCCTGAAATCTCAGCAACATTTTTTCACCCAATCTTGATGATACTGCCAGGTAATGATGAGTACACCAAATCCCATTTGGCTCACCAAATTTCGTTCTCTAGGTTAAACCGTTCCTTTGCACTAACCGTTTTCATGTTTAGGTTTCACTCTGTTTTCTCCTATATGGATACATGTATTTGGAACTCTAAATACAAACACGGTTTTGGCTAGCTCTTTGAAACTTGTCACAATAATGTAGTTCCAAGTTCTATCGCTATGGTTTGTGTCCTATTGAAGTATCCCCAAGCAGAGTTCTGACGAGAATCACTTTCATTGAAAGGGGTTGCCAAGCTTCCAAAAAACGACGAGTTTCCTGAAATCTCAGCAAACATTTATTTCATCCAATCTTGTATGATAACTGCAGGAAATGATCAGTACACCAATCACACTTGGCTCACCGAATTTTGTTCTTCTAGATTAAACCGTTCGTTTGCAGTAACCGTTTTGATGTTTAGTTTCACTCTGTTTTCTCCTATATGGATACATGTATTTGGAACTCAAAATCAAGCACGGTTTTGTTCTAGCTCTTTGAAACTTGGCACAAATAATGTAGTTCAAAGTTCTATCGCTATGGTTTGTGTCCTATTGAAGTAGCCCCAAGCAGAGACTGACGGAGAATCACTTTCATTGAAAGGGGTTGCCAAGCTTCCAAAAAGCTACGATTTTCCTGAAATCTCAGCAAACATTTTTCACACCAATCTTGATGATACTGGCAGGTAAAGATCAGTACACCAATCCCACTTGGCTCACAAAATTTCGTTCTTCTAGGTTAAACCGTTCCTTTGCAGTAACCGTTTTCATGTTTAGGTTTCACTCTCTTTTTCTCCTATATGGATACATGTAGTTGGAACTCTAATCAAACACGGTTGTGCTGGCTCTTTGAAACTTGGCACAGTAATGTATGTTCCAGTTCTATCGCTATGGTTTTGTTCCTATTGAAGTAGCCCCAAGCAGAGACTGACGAAAATCACTTTCATTGAAAGGGGTTGCCAAGCTTCCAAAAAACTACGAGTTTTCCGGAAATCTCAGCAAACATTTTTCCACCCAATCTTGATGATACTGGCAGGTAATGATCCAGTACACCAATCCACTTGGCTCACCAAATTTAGTTCTTCTAGGTTAAACCGTTCGTTTGCAGTAACCGTTTTCATGTTTAGGTTTCACTCTGTTTTCTCCTATTATGGATACATGTAGTTGGAACTCTAAATCAAAACATGGTTTGTCTAGCTCTATGAAACTTGGCACAATAATGTAGTTCCAAGTTCTATCGCTATGGTTTGTGTCCTATTGAAGTAGCCACAAGCAGAGACTGACGAGAATCACTTTTCATTGAAAGGGTTGCCAAGCTTCCAAAAAGCAACGAGTTTCCTGAAATCTCAGCAAACTTTTTTCACAAATCTTGATGATACTGGCAGGTAATGATCATACACCAATCCCACTTGGCTCACACAAATTTCGTTCTTCTAAGGTTAAACCGTTCCTTTGCGGTAACCGTTTTCATGTTTAGGTTTCACTCTGTTTCTCGTATATGGTTACATTTAGTGGAACTCTAAAACAAGCACGGTTTGTGCTAGCTCTTTGAAACTTGGCACAATAATGTAGTTCCAAGTTCTATCGCTATGGTTTGTGTCCTATTGAAGCAGCCCAAGCAGAGACTGACGAGAATCACTTTCATTGAAAGGGGTGCCAAGCTTCCAAAAAACTACGAGTTTTCCGGAAATACTCAGCAAACATTTTTTAACCCAATCATGATGATACTGGCAGGTAATAGATCAGGACACCATTCCCACTTGGCTCACCAAATTTCGTTATTCTAGATTAAACCGTTCCTTTGCAGTAACCGTTTTCATGTTTAGGTTTCACTCTGTTTTCTCTCCTATATGGATACATGTAGTTGGAACTCTAAATCAACATGGTTTGTGCTAGCTCTTTGAAACTTGCACAATAATGTAGTCCTAAGTTCTATCGCTATGGTTTGTGTCCTATTGAAGTAGCCCAAAGCATAGAGTTGACGAGAATCACTTTCATTGAAAGGGGTTGCCAAGCTTCCAAAAAACTAAGAGTTTCCTGAAAACACACCAAACATTTTTTCTCCAATCTTGATGATACTGGCAGGTAAAGATCATACACCAATCACACTTGGCTCACCAAATTTCGTCTTCTAGGTTAAACCGTTCCTTTGTCAGTAACCGTTTTCATGTTTAGAGTTCACTCTGTTTTCCTATATGGATACATGTAGTTGGAACTCTAAATCAAACACGGTTTGTGGCTAGCTCTTTGAAATTGGCATAATAATGTAGTTTCCAAGTTCTATCGATATGGTTGTGTTCTATTGAAGTAGCCCCAAGCAGAGACTGACGAGAATCACTTTCATTGAAAGGGGTTGCCAAGCTTCCAAAAAGCTACGAGTTTCCGGAAATCTCAGCAAACAATTTTTTCACCCAATCTTGATGATACTGGCAGGTAATGATCAGTACACCAATCCACTTGGCCTCACCAATTTCGTTCTTCTAGGTATAACCGTTCCTTTGCACTAACCGTTTCATGTTTAGGTTTCACTCTCTTTTCTCCTATATGGATACATGTATTTGGAACTCTAAATCAAACACGGTTTGTGCTAGCTCTTTGAAACTTGGCACAATAATGTTAGTTCCAAGTTCTATTGCTATGGTTTGTGTCCTATTGAAGTAGCCCCAAGCAGAGACTGACGAGAATCACTTTCATGAAAGGGGTTGCCAAGCTTCCAAAAGCTACGTGTTTCCTGAAATCTCAGCAAACATTTTTCACCCAGTCTGGATGATACTGGCAGGTAATGATCAGTACACCAATCACTTGGCTCACCAAAATTTGTTTCTTCTATGTTAAACCGTTCCTTTGCAGTAACCGTTTTCATGTTTAGGTTTCACTCTGTTTTCTCTCTATATGGATACATGTATTGAACTCTAAATCAAACACGGTTTGTGCTAGCTCTTTGAAACTTGGCACAATAATGTAGTTCCAAGTTCTATCGCTATGGTTTGTGTCCTATTGAAGTAGTCCCAAGCAGAGACTGACGAGAATCACTTTCATTGAAAGGGTTTGCCAAGCTTCCAAAAAGCTACGAGTTTCTGAAATCTCAGCAATACATTTTTCCACCCAATTCTGGATGATACTGGTAGGTAATGATCAGTACACCAATCCCACTTGGCTCACCAAATTTCGCTCTTCTAGGTTTAACCGTTTCCTTTGCAGGAACGTTTTCATCATGTTTAGGTTTCACTCTCTTTTCTCCAATATGGATACATGTAGTTGGAACTCTAAATCAAACACGGTTTTGTGCTAGCTCTTTGAAACTTGGCACAATAAGCAGTTCCAAGTTCTATCGCTATGGTTTGTTTCCTATTGAAGTAACCCGAAGCAGAGACTGACGAGAATCACTTTCATTGAAAGGGGTTGCCAAGCTTCCAAAAATCTACGAGTTTCCTGAAATCTCAGCAAAACATTTTTTCACCCAATCTTGATGATACTGCCTGGTAATGATGAGTACACCAATCCCACTTGGCTCACCAAATTTCGTTCTTCTAGGTTAAACGCGTTCCTTTGCGGTAACCGTTTCATGTTTAGGTTTCCCTCTGTTTTCTCCTATATGGATACATTTAGTTGGAACTCTAAATCAAACACGGTTTGTGCTAGCTCTTTGAAACTTGGCACAATAATGTAGTTCCAAGTTCTATCGCTATGGTTTGTGTCCTATTGAAGCAGCCCCAAGCAGAGACTGACGAGAATCACTTTCATTGAAAGGGGTTGACAAGCTTCCAAAAACTACGAGTTTCCTGGAAATCTCAGCAAACATTTTCTCACCCAATCATGATGATACTGGCAGGTAATGATCAGGACACCATTCCCACTTGGCTCACCAAATTCGTTATTCTAGATTAAACCATTCGTTTGCAGTAACCGTTTTCATTTTTAGGTTTCACTCTGTTTTCAACTATATGGATACATGTATTTGGAACTCAAAATCAAGCACGGTTTGTGCTAGCTCTTTGAAACTTGGCACAATAATGTAGTTCCAAGTTCTATCACTATGGTTTGTGTCCTATTGAGTAACCCACAAGACAGAGACTGACGAGAATCACTTTCATTGAAAGGGGGTTGCCAAGCCTCCAAAAATCTACGAGTTTCCTGCAAACTCAGCAAACATTTTTTCACCCAATCTTGATGATACTGCCAGGTAATGATGAGATACACCAATCCCACTTGGACTCACCAAATTTCGTTCTTATCTAAGGTTAAAACCGTTCCTTTGCACTAACCGTATTTCATGTTTAAGGTTTCACTCTGTTTTCTCTATATGGATACATGTATTTGGAACTCTAAATCAAACACGGTTTGTGCTAGCTCTTTGAAACTTGGCACAATAATGTAGTTCCAAGTTCTATCGCTATGGTTTGTGTCCTATTGAAGTAGTCCCAAGCAGAGACTGACAGAATCACTTTCATTGAAAGGGTTTGCCAAGCTTCCAAAAGCTACGGAGTTTCCTGAAATCTCAGCAAACATTTTCCACCCAATCTGGATGATACTGGCAGGTAATGATCAGTACACCAATCCCACTTGGCTCAAGCAAATTTCGCTCTTCTAGGTTAAACCGTTCCTTTGCATGAACCGTTTCATGTTTTAGGTTTCAACTCTCTTTTCTCCAATATGGATACATGTAGTTGGAACTCTAATCAAACACGGTTTGTGCTAGCTCTTTGAAATCTTGGCACAATAATGCAGTTCCAAGTTCTATCGCTATGGTTTGTGTCCTATTGAAGTAACCCCAAGCAGAGACTGACGAGAATCACTTTCATTGATAAGGGGTTGCCAAGCTTCCAAAAATCTACGAGTTTCCTGAAATCTCAGTCAAACATTTTTCCCAATCTTGATGATACTGCCAGGTAATGATGAGTACACCAATCCCACTTGGCTCACCAAATTTTCGTTCTTCTAGGTTAAACCGTTCCTTTGCACTAACCGTTTTCATGTTTAGGTTTCACTCTGTTTTCTCCTATATGGATACATGTATTTGGAACTCTAAATCAAACACGGTTTGTGCTAGCTCTTTGAAACTTGGCACAATAATTAGTTCCAAGTTCTATCGCTATGGTTTGTGTCCTATTGAAGTATCCCCAAGCAGAGACTGAGAGAATCACTTTCATGAAGGGGTTGCCAAGCTTCCAAAAAACGACGAGTTTCCTGAAATCTCAGCAAACATTTTTTCATCCAAATCTTGATGATAACTGCAGGAAATGATCAGTACACCAATCACACTTGGCTCACCGAATTTTGTTCTTCTAGATTAAACCGTTCGTTTGCAGTAACCGTTTGATGTTTAGGTTTCACTCTGTTTTCTCTATATGGATACATGTAATTTGGGAACTCAAAATCAAGCACGGTTGTTCTAGCTCTTTGAAACTTGGCACAAATAATGTAGTTCAAAGTTCTATCGCTATGGTTTGTGTCCTATTGAAGTAGCCCCAAGCAGAGACTGACGAGAATCACTTTCATTGAAAGGGGTGCCATAGCTTCCAAAAGCTACGATTTTCCTGAAATCTCAGCAAACATTTTTTCACCCAATCTTGATGATACTGGCAGGTAAAGATCAGTACACCAATCCCACTTGGCTCACAAAATTTCGTTCTTCTAGGTTAAAACCGTTCCTTTGCAGTAACCGTTTTCATGTTTAGGTTTCACTCTGTTTTCTCCTATATGGATACATGTAGTTGGAACTCTAAATCAAACACGGTTTGTGCTAGCTCTTGAAACTTGGCATAATAATGTAGTTCCAAGTTCTATCGATATGGTTGGTGTCCTATTGAATTAGCCCCAAGCAGAGACTGACGAGAATCACTTTCATTTGAAAGGGGTTGCCAAGCTTCCAAAAAGCTACGAGTTTCCTGAAATCTCAGCAAACATTTTTTTCACCAATCTTGATGATACTGGCAGGTAATGATCAGTACACCAATCCCACTTGGCTCACCAAATTTCGTTCTTCTAGGTTAAACCGTTCCTTTGCACTAACCGTTTTCATGTTTAGGTTTCACTCTGTTTTCTCCTATATGGATACATGTATTTGGAACTCTAAATCAAACACGGTTTGTGCTAGCTCTTTGAAACTTGGCACAATAATGTAGTTCCAAGTTCTATTGCTATGGTTTGTGTCCTATTGAAGTAGCCCCAAGCAGAGACTGACGAGAATCACTTTCATTGAAAGGGGTTGCCAAGCTTCCAAAAAGCTACGTGTTTCCTGAAATCTCAGCAAACATTTTTCACCCAGTCTGGATGATACTGGCAGGTAATGATCAGTACACCAATCCCACTTGGCTCACCAAATTTTGTTCTTCTAGGTTAAACCGTTCCTTTGCAGTAACCGTTTTGATGTTTAGGTTTCACTCTGTTTTCTCCTATATGGATACATGTATTTGGAACTCAAAATCAAGCACGGTTTGTTCTAGCTCTTTGAAACTTGGCACAATAATGTAGTTCAAAGTTCTATCGCTATGGTTTGTGTCCTATTGAAGTAGCCCCAAGCAGAGACTGACGAGAATCACTTTCATTGAAAGGGGTTGCAAGCTTCCAAAAAGCTACGATTTTCCTGAAATCTCAGCAAACATTTTTTCACCCAATCTTGATGATACTGGCAGGTAATGATCAGTACACCAATCCCACTTGGCTCACCAAATTTCGCTCTTCTAGGTTAAACCGTTCCTTTGCAGTAATCGTTTTTCATGTTTAGGTTTCACTCTCTTTTCTCCTATATGGATACATGTAGTTGGAACTCTAAATCAAACACGGTTTGTGCTGGCTCTTTGAAACTTGGCACAGTAATGTAGTTCCAAGTCTATCGCTATGGTTTTTGTCCTATTGAAGTAGCCCCAAGCAGAGACTGACGAAAATCACTTTCATTGAAAGGGGTTGCCAAGCTTCCAAAAAACTACGAGTTTCCGGAAATCTCAGCAAACATTTTTCCACCCAATCTTGATGATACTGGCAGGTAATGATCAGTACACCAATCCCACTTGGCTCACCAAATTTAGTTCTTCTAGGTTAAACCGTTCGTTTGCAGTAACCGTTTTCATGTTTAGGTTTCACTCTGTTTTCTCCTATATGGATACATGTAGTTGGAACTCTAAATCAAACATGGTTTGTGCTAGCTCTATGAAACTTGGCACAATAATGTAGTTCCAAGTTCTATCGCTATGGTTTGTGTCCTATTGAAGTAGCCACAAGCAGAGACTGACGAGAATCACTTTCATTGAAAGGGTTGCCAAGCTTCCAAAAAGCAACGAAGTTTCCTGAAATCTCAGCAAACTTTTTTTCACCCAATCTTGATGATACTGGCAGGTAATGATCAGTACACCAATCCCACTTGGCTCACCAAATTTCGTTCTTCTAGGTTAAACCGTTCCTTTGCGGTAACCGTTTTCATGTTTAGGTTTCACTCTGTTTTCTCGTATATGGTTACATTTAGTTGGAACTCTAAATCAAACACGGTTTGTGCTAGCTCTTTGAAACTTGGCACAATAATGTAGTTCAAGTTCTATCGCTATGGTTTGTGTCCTATTGAAGCAGCCCCAAGCAGAGACTGACGAGAATCACTTTCATTGAAAGGGGTTGCCAAGCTTCCAAAAAACTACGAGTTTCCGGAAATCTCAGCAAACATTTTTTAACCCAATCATGATGATACTGGCAGGTAATGATCAGGACACCATTCCCACTTGGCTCACCAAATTTCGTTATTCTAGATTAAAACCGTTCCTTTGCAGTAACCGTTTTCATGTTTAGGTTTCACTCTGTTTTCTCCTATATGGATACATGTAGTTGGAACTCTAAATCAAACATGGTTTGTGCTAGCTCTTTGAAACTTGGCACAATAATGTAGTTCCAAGTTCTATCGCTATGGTTTGTGTCCTATTGAAGTAGCCCAAAGCATAGAGTGACGAGAATCACTTTCATTGAAAGGGGTTGCCAAGCTTCCAAAAAACTAAGAGTTTCTGAAAACTCACCAAACATTTTTTCATCCAATCTTGATGATACTGGCAGGTAAAGATCAGTACACCAATCACACTTGGCTCACCAAATTTCGTTCTTCTAGGTTAAACCGTTCCTTTGCAGTAACCGTTTTCATGTTTAGGTTTCACTCTGTTTTCTCCTATATGGATACATGTAGTTGGAACTCTAAATCAAACACGGTTTGTGCTAGCTCTTTGAAACTTGGCATAATAAATGTAGTTCCAAGTTCTATCGATATGGTTGGTGTCCTATTGAAGTAGCCCCAAGCAGAGACTGACGAGAATCACTTTCATTGAAAGGGGGTTGCCAAGCTTCCAAAAAGCTACGAGTTTCCGGAAATCTCAGCAAACATTTTTTCACCCAATCTTGATGATACTGGCAGGTAATGATCAGTACACCAATCCCACTTGGCTCACCAAATTTCGTTTCTTCTAGGTTAAACCGTTCCTTTGCACTAACCGTTTTCATGTTTAGGTTTCACTCTCTTTTCTCCTATATGGATACATGTATTTGGAACTCTAAATCAAACACGGTTTGTGCTAGCTCTTTGAAACTTGGCACAATAATGTAGTTCCAAGTTCTATTGCTATGGTTTGTGTCCTATTGAAGTAGCCCCAAGCAGAGACTGACGAGAATCACTTTCATTGAAAGGGGTTGCCAAGCTTCCAAAAAGCTACGTGTTTCCTGAAATCTCAGCAAACATTTTTTCACCCAGTCTGGATTGATACTGGCAGGTAATGATCAGTACACCAATCCCACTTGGCTCACCAAATTTTGTTCTTCTAGGTTAAACCGTTCCTTTGCAGTAACCGTTTTCATGTTTAGGTTTCACTCTGTTTTCTCCTATATGGATACATGTATTTGGAACTCTAAATCAAACACGGTTTGTGCTAGCTCTTTGAAACTTGGCACAATAATGTAGTTCCAAGTTCTATCGCTATGGTTTGTGTCCTATTGAAGTAGTCCCAAGCAGAGACTGACGAGAATCACTTTCATTGAAAGGGTTTGCCAAGCTTCCAAAAAGCTACGAGTTTCCTGAAATCTCAGCAAACATTTTTCCACCCAATCTGGATGATACTGGTAGGTAATGATCAGTACACCAATCCCACTTGGCTCACCAAATTTCGCTCTTCTAGGTTAAACCGTTCCTTTGCAGGAACCGTTTTCATTTTAGGTTTCACTCTCTTTTCTCCAATATGGATACATGTAGTTGGAACTCTAAATCAAACACGGTTTGTGCTAGCTCTTTGAAACTTGGCACAATAATGCAGTTCCAAGTTCTATCGCTATGGTTTGTTTCCTATTGAAGTAACCCGAAGCAGAGACTGACGAGAATCACTTTCATTGAAAGGGGTTGCCAAGCTTCCAAAAATCTACGAGGTTTCCTGAAATCTCAGCAAACATTTTTTCACCCAATCTTGATGATACTGCCAGGTAATGATGAGTACACCAATCCCACTTGGCTCACCAAATTTCGTTCTTCTAGGTTAAACCGTTCCTTTGCGGTAACCGTTTTCATGTTTAGGTTTCCCTCTGTTTTTCCTATATGGATACATTTAGTTGGAACTCTAAATCAAACACGGTTTGTGCTAGCTCTTTGAAACTTGGCACAATAATGTAGTTCCAAGTTCTATCGCTATGGTTTGTGTCCTATTGAAGCAGCCCCAAGCAGAGACTGACGAGAATCACTTTCATTGAAAGGGGTTGACAAGCTTCCAAAAAACTACGAGTTTCCGGAAATCTCAGCAAACATTTTCTCACCCAATCATGATGATACTGGCAGGTAATGATCAGGACACCATTCCCACTTGGCTCACCAAATTTCGTTATTCTAGATTAAACCATTCGTTTGCAGTAACCGTTTTCATGTTTAGGTTTCACTCTGTTTTCAACTATATGGATACATGTATTTGGAACTCAAAATCAAGCACGGTTTGTGCTAGCTCTTTGAAACTTGGCACAATAATGTAGTTCCAAGTTCTATCACTATGGTTTGTGTCCTATTGAAGTAACCCCAAGCAGAGACTGACGAGAATCACTTTCATTGAAAGGGGTTGCCAAGCCTCCAAAAATCTACGAGTTTTCCTGAAAACTCAGCAAACATTTTTTCACCCAATCTTGATGATACTGCCAGGTAATGATGAGTACACCAATCCCACTTGGCTCACCAAATTTCGTTCTTCTAGGTTAAACCGTTCCTTTGCACTAACCGTTTTCATGTTTAGGTTTCACTCTGTTTTCTTCCTATATGGATACATGTATTTGGAACTCTAAATCAAACACGGTTTGTGCTAGCTCTTTGAAACTTGGGCACAATAATGTAGTTCCAAGTTCTATCGCTATGGTTTGTGTCCTATTGAAGTAGTCCCAAGCAGAGACTGACGAGAATCACTTTCATTGAAAGGGTTTGCCAAGCTTCCAAAAAGCTACGAGTTTCCTGAAATCTCAGCAAACATTTTTCCACCCAATCTGGATGATACTGGCAGGTAATGATCAGTACACCAATCCCACTTGGCTCAGCAAATTTCGCTCTTCTAGGTTAAACCGTTCCTTTGCAGGAACCGTTTTCATGTTTAGGTTTCACTCTCTTTTCTCCAATATGGATACATGTAGTTGGAACTCTAAATCAAACACGGTTTGTGCTAGCTCTTTGAAACTTGGCACAATAATGCAGTTCCAAGTTCTATCGCTATGGTTTTGTGTCCTATTGAAGTAACCCCAAAGCAGAGACTGACGAGAATCACTTTCATTGAAAGGGGTTGCCAAGCTTCCAAAAATCTACGAGTTTCCTGAAATCTCAGCAAACTTTTTCACCCAATCCTTGATGATACTGCCAGGTAATGATGAGTACACCAATCCCACTTGGCTCACCAAATTTCGTTCTTCTAGGTTAAACCGTTCCTTTGCACTAACCGTTTTCATGTTTAGGTTTCACTCTGTTTTCTCCTATATGGATACATGTATTTGGAACTCTAAATCAAACACGGTTTGTGCTAGCTCTTTGAAACTTGGCACAATAATGTAGTTCCAAAGTTCTATCGCTATGGTTTGTGTCCTATTGAAGTATCCCCAAGCAGAGACTGACGAGAATCACTTTCATTGAAAGGGGTTGCCAAGCTTCCAAAAAACGACGAGTTTCCTGAAATCTCAGCAAACATTTTTTCATCCAATCTTGATGATAACTGCAGGAAATGATCAGTACACCAATCACACTTGGCTCACCGAATTTTGTTCTTCTAGATTAAACCGTTCGTTTGCAGTAACCGTTTTGATGTTTAGGTTTCACTCTGTTTTCTCCTATATGGATACATGTATTTGGAACTCAAAATCAAGCACGGTTTGTTCTAGCTCTTTGAAACTTGGCACAAATAATGTAGTTCAAAGTTCTATCGCTATGGTTTGTGTCCTATTGAAGTAGCCCCAAGCAGAGACTGACGAGAATCACTTTCATTGAAAGGGGTTGCCAAGCTTCCAAAAAGCTACGATTTTCCTGAAATCTCAGCAAACATTTTTTCACCCAATCTTGATGATACTGGCAGGTAAAGATCAGTACACCAATCCCACTTGGCTCACAAAATTTCGTTCTTCTAGGTTAAACCGTTCCTTTGCAGTAACCGTTTTCATGTTTAGGTTTCACTCTGTTTTCTCCTATATGGATACATGTAGTTGGAACTCTAAATCAAACACGGTTTGTGCTAGCTCTTTGAAACTTGGCATAATAATGTAGTTCCAAGTTCTATCGATATGGTTGGTGTCCTATTGAATTAGCCCCAAGCAGAGACTGACGAGAATCACTTTCATTGAAAGGGGTTGCCAAGCTTCCAAAAAGCTACGAGTTTCCTGAAATCTCAGCAAACATTTTTTCACCCAATCTTGATGATACTGGCAGGTAATGATCAGTACACCAATCCCACTTGGCTCACCAAATTTCGTTCTTCTAGGTTAAACCGTTCCTTTGCACTAACCGTTTTCATGTTTAGGTTTCACTCTGTTTTCTCCTATATGGATACATGTATTTGGAACTCTAAATCAAACACGGTTTGTGCTAGCTCTTTGAAACTTGGCACAATAATGTAGTTCCAAGTTCTATTGCTATGGTTTGTGTCCTATTGAAGTAGCCCCAAGCAGAGACTGACGAGAATCACTTTCATTGAAAGGGGTTGCCAAGCTTCCAAAAAGCTACGTGTTCCTGAAATCTCAGCAAACATTTTTTCACCCAGTCTGGATGATACTGGCAGGTAATGATCAGTACACCAATCCCACTTGGCTCACCAAATTTTGTTCTTCTAGGTTAAACCGTTCCTTTGCAGTAACCGTTTTGATGTTTAGGTTTCACTCTGTTTTCTCCTATATGGATACATGTATTTGGAACTCAAAATCAAGCACGGTTTGTTCTAGCTCTTTTGAAACTTGGCACAATAATGTAGTTCAAAGTTCTATCGCTATGGTTTGTGTCCTATTGAAGTAGCCCCAAAGCAGAGACTGACGAGAATCACTTTCATTGAAAGGGGTTGCCAAGCTTCCAAAAAGCTACGATTTCCTAAATCTCAGCAAACATTTTTTCACCCAATCTTGATGATACTGGCAGGTAATGATCAGTACACCATCCCACTTGGCTCACCAAATTTCGCTCTTCTAGGTTAAACCGTTCCTTTGCAGTAATCGTTTTCATGTTTAGGTTTCACTCTCTTTTCTCCTATATGGATACAATGTAGTTGGAACTCTAAATCAAACACGGTTTGTGCTGGCTCTTTTGAAACTTGGCACAGTAATGTAGTTCCAAGTTCTATCGCTATGGTTTTTGTCCTATTGAAGTAGCCCCAAGCAGAGACTGACGAAAATCACTTTCATTGAAAGGGGTTGCCAAGCTTCCAAAAAACTACGAGTTTCCGGAAATCTCAGCAAACATTTTTCCACCCAATCTTGATGATACTGGCAGGTAATGATCAGTACACCAATCCCACTTGGCTCACCAAATTTAGTTCTTCTAGGTTAAACCGTTCGTTTGCAGTAACCGTTTTCATGTTTAGGTTCACTCTGTTTTCTCCTATATGGATACATGTAGTTGGAACTCTAAATCAAACATGGTTTGTGCTAGCTCTATGAAACTTGGCACAATAATGTAGTTCCAAGTTCTATCGCTATGGTTTGTGTCCTATTGAAGTAGCCACAAGCAGAGACTGACGAGAATCACTTTCATTGAAGGGTTGCCAAGCTTCCAAAAAGCAACGAGTTTCCTGAAATCTCAGCAAACTTTTTTTCACCCAATCTTGATGATACTGGCAGGTAATGATCAGTACACCAATCCCACTTGGCTCACCAAAATTTCGTTCTTCTAGGTTAAACCGTTCCTTTGCGGTAACCGTTTTCATGTTTAGGTTTCACTCTGTTTTCTCGTATATGGTTACATTTAGTTGGAACTCTAAATCAAACACGGTTTGTGCTAGCTCTTTGAAACTTGGCACAATAATGTAGTTCCAAGTTCTATCGCTATGGTTTGTGTCCTATTGAAGCAGCCCCAAGCAGAGACTGACGAGAATCACTTTCATTGAAAGGGGTTGCCAAAGCTTCCAAAAACTACGAGTTTCCGGAAATCTCAGCAAACATTTTTTAACCCAATCATGATGATACTGGCAGGTAATGATCAGGACACCATTCCCACTTGGCTCACCAAATTCGTTATTCTAGATTAAACCGGTTCCTTTGCAGTAACCGTTTTCAGTTTAGGTTTCACTCTGTTTTCTCCTATATGGATACATGTAGTTGGAACTCTAAATCAAACATGGTTTGTGCTAGCTCTTTGAAACTTGGCACAATAATGTAGTTCCAAGTTCTATCGCTATGGTTTGTGTCCTATTGAAGTAGCCCAAAGCATAGAGTGACGAGAATCACTTTCATTGAAAGGGGTTGCCAAGCTTCCAAAAAACTAAGAGTTTCCTGAAAACTCACCAAACATTTTTCATCCAATCTTGATGATACTGGCAGGTAAAGATCAGTACACCAATCCCACTTGGCTCACAAAATTTCGTTCATCTAGGTTAAACCGTTCCTTTGCAGTAACCGTTTTCATGTTTTAGGTTTCACTCTGTTTTCTCCTATATGGATACATGTAGTTGGAACTCTAAATCAAACACGGTTTGTGCTAGCTCTTTGAAACTTGGCATAATAATGTAGTTCCAAGTTCTATCGATATGGTTGGTGTCCTATTGAATTAGCCCCAAGCAGAGACTGACGAGAATCACTTTCATTGAAAGGGGTTGCCAAGCTTCTAAAAAGCTACGAGTTTCCTGAAATCTCAGCAAACATTTTTTCACCCCAATCTTGATGATACTGGCAGGTAATGATCAGTACACCAATCCCACTTGGCTCACCAAATTTCGTTCTTCTAGGTTAAACCGTTCCTTTGCACTAACCGTTTTCATGTTTAGGTTTCACTCTGTTTTCTCCTATATGGATACATGTATTTGGAACTCTAAATCAAACACGGTTTGTGCTAGCTCTTTGAAACTTGGCACAATAATGTAGTTCCAAGTTCTATTGCTATGGTTTGTGTCCTATTGAAGTAGCCCCAAGCAGAGACTGACGAGAATCACTTTCATTGAAAGGGGTTGCCAAGCTTCCAAAAAGCTACGTGTTTCCTGAAATCTCAGCAAACATTTTTTCACCCAGTCTGGATGATACTGGCAGGTAATGATCAGTACACCAATCCCACTTGGCTCACCAAATTTTGTTCTTCTAGGTTAAACCTTTCCTTTGCAGTAACCGTTTTGATGTTTAGGTTTCACTCTGTTTTCTCCTATATGGATACATGTATTTGGAACTCAAAATCAAGCACGGTTTGTTCTAGCTCTTTGAAACTTGGCACAATAATGTAGTTCCAAGTTCTATCGCTATGGTTTTTGTCCTATTGAAGTAGCCCCAAGCAGAGACTGACGAACATCACTTTCATTGAAAGGGGTTGCCAAGCTTCCAAAAAACTACGAGTTTCCGGAAATCTCAGCAAACATTTTTCCACCCAATCTTGATGATACTGGCAGGTAATGATCAGTACACCAATCCCACTTGGCTCACCAAATTTAGTTCTTCTAGGTTAAACCGTTCGTTTGCAGTAACCGTTTTCATGTTTAGGTTTCACTCTGTTTTCTCCTCATGGATACATGTAGTTGGAACTGTAAATCAAACATGGTTTGTGCTAGCTCTATGAAACTTGGCACAATAATGTAGTTCCAAGTTCTATCGCTATGGTTTGTGTCCTATTGAAGTAGCCACAAGCAGAGACTGACGAGAATCACTTTCATTGAAAGGGTTGCCAAGCTTCCAAAAAGCAACGAGTTTCCTGAAATCTCAGCAAACTTTTTTTCACCCAATCTTGATGATACTGGCAGGTAATGATCAGTACACCAATCCCACTTGGCTCACCAAATTTCGTTCTTCTAGGTTAAACCGTTCCTTTGCGGTAACCGTTTTCATGTTTAGGTTTCACTCTGTTTTCTCGTATATGGTTACATTTAGTTGGAACTCTAAATCAAACACGGTTTGTGCTAGCTCTTTGAAACTTGGCACAATAATGTAGTTCCAAGTTCTATCGCTATGGTTTGTGTCCTATTGAAGCAGCCCCAAGCAGAGACTGACGAGAATCACTTTCATTGAAAGGGGTTGCCAAGCTTCCAAAAAACTACGAGTTTCCGGAAATCTCAGCAAACATTTTTTAACCCAATCATGATGATACTGGCAGGTAATGATCAGGACACCATTCCCACTTGGCTCACCAAATTTCGTTATTCTAGATTAAACCGTTCCTTTGCAGTAACCGTTTTCATGTTTAGGTTTCACTCTGTTTTCTCCTATATGGATACATGTAGTTGGAACTCTAAATCAAACATGGTTTGTGCTAGCTCTTTGAAACTTGGCACAATAATGTAGTTCCAAGTTCTATCGCTATGGTTTGTGTCCTATTGAAGTAGCCCAAAGCATAGAGTGACGAGAATCACTTTCATTGAAAGGGGTTGCCAAGCTTCCAAAAAACTAAGAGTTTCCTGAAAACTCACCAAACATTTTTTCATCCAATCTTGATGATACTGGCAGGTAAAGATCAGTACACCAATCACACTTGGCTCACCAAATTTCGTTCTTCTAGGTTAAACCGTTCCTTTGCAGTAACCGTTTTCATGTTTAGGTTTCACTCTGTTTTCTCCTATATGGATACATGTAGTTGGAACTCTAAATCAAACACGGTTTGTGCTAGCTCTTTGAAACTTGGCATAATAATGTAGTTCCAAGTTCTATCGATATGGTTGGTGTCCTATTGAAGTAGCCCCAAGCAGAGACTGACGAGAATCACTTTCATTGAAAGGGGTTGCCAAGCTTCCAAAAAGCTACGAGTTTCCGGAAATCTCAGCAAACATTTTTTCACCCAATCTTGATGATACTGGCAGGTAATGATCAGTACACCAATCCCACTTGGCTCACCAAATTTCGTTCTTCTAGGTTAAACCGTTCCTTTGCACTAACCGTTTTCATGTTTAGGTTTCACTCTCTTTTCTCCTATATGGATACATGTATTTGGAACTCTAAATCAAACACGGTTTGTGCTAGCTCTTTGAAACTTGGCACAATAATGTAGTTCCAAGTTCTATTGCTATGGTTTGTGTCCTATTGAAGTAGCCCCAAGCAGAGACTGACGAGAATCACTTTCATTGAAAGGGGTTGCCAAGCTTCCAAAAAGCTACGTGTTTCCTGAAATCTCAGCAAACATTTTTTCACCCAGTCTGGATGATACTGGCAGGTAATGATCAGTACACCAATCCCACTTGGCTCACCAAATTTTGTTCTTCTAGGTTAAACCGTTCCTTTGCAGTAACCGTTTTCATGTTTAGGTTTCACTCTGTTTTCTCCTATATGGATACATGTATTTGGAACTCTAAATCAAACACGGTTTGTGCTAGCTCTTTGAAACTTGGCACAATAATGTAGTTCCAAGTTCTATCGCTATGGTTTGTGTCCTATTGAAGTAGTCCCAAGCAGAGACTGACGAGAATCACTTTCATTGAAAGGGTTTGCCAAGCTTCCAAAAAGCTACGAGTTTCCTGAAATCTCAGCAAACATTTTTCCACCCAATCTGGATGATACTGGTAGGTAATGATCAGTACACCAATCCCACTTGGCTCACCAAATTTCGCTCTTCTAGGTTAAACCGTTCCTTTGCAGGAACCGTTTTCATGTTTAGGTTTCACTCTCTTTTCTCCAATATGGATACATGTAGTTGGAACTCTAAATCAAACACGGTTTGTGCTAGCTCTTTGAAACTTGGCACAATAATGCAGTTCCAAGTTCTATCGCTATGGTTTGTTTCCTATTGAAGTAACCCGAAGCAGAGACTGACGAGAATCACTTTCATTGAAAGGGGTTGCCAAGCTTCCAAAAATCTACGAGTTTCCTGAAATCTCAGCAAACATTTTTTCACCCAATCTTGATGATACTGCCAGGTAATGATGAGTACACCAATCCCACTTGGCTCACCAAATTGCGTTCTTCTAGGTTAAACCGTTCCTTTGCGGTAACCGTTTTCATGTTTAGGTTTCCCTCTGTTTTCTCCTATATGGATACATTTAGTTGGAACTCTAAATCAAACACGGTTTGTGCTAGCTCTTTGAAACTTGGCACAATAATGTAGTTCCAAGTTCTATCGCTATGGTTTGTGTCCTATTGAAGCAGCCCCAAGCAGAGACTGACGAGAATCACTTTCATTGAAAGGGGTTGACAAGCTTCCAAAAAACTACGAGTTTCCGGAAATCTCAGCAAACATTTTCTCACCCAATCATGATGATACTGGCAGGTAATGATCAGGACACCATTCCCACTTGGCTCACCAAATTTCGTTATTCTAGATTAAACCATTCGTTTGCAGTAACCGTTTTCATGTTTAGGTTTCACTCTGTTTTCAACTATATGGATACATGTATTTGGAACTCAAAATCAAGCACGGTTTGTGCTAGCTCTTTGAAACTTGGCACAATAATGTAGTTCCAAGTTCTATCACTATGGTTTGTGTCCTATTGAAGTAACCCCAAGCAGAGACTGACGAGAATCACTTTCATTGAAAGGGGTTGCCAAGCCTCCAAAAATCTACGAGTTTCCTGAAAACTCAGCAAACATTTTTTCACCCAATCTTGATGATACTGCCAGGTAATGATGAGTACACCAATCCCACTTGGCTCACCAAATTTCGTTCTTCTAGGTTAAACCGTTCCTTTGCACTAACCGTTTTCATGTTTAGGTTTCACTCTGTTTTCTCCTATATGGATACATGTATTTGGAACTCTAAATCAAACACGGTTTGTGCTAGCTCTTTGAAACTTGGCACAATAATGTAGTTCCAAGTTCTATCGCTATGGTTTGTGTCCTATTGAAGTAGTCCCAAGCAGAGACTGACGAGAATCACTTTCATTGAAAGGGTTTGCCAAGCTTCCAAAAAGCTACGAGTTTCCTGAAATCTCAGCAAACATTTTTCCACCCAATCTGGATGATACTGGCAGGTAATGATCAGTACACCAATCCCACTTGGCTCAGCAAATTTCGCTCTTCTAGGTTAAACCGTTCCTTTGCAGGAACCGTTTTCATGTTTAGGTTTCACTCTCTTTTCTCCAATATGGATACATGTATTTGGAACTCTAAATCAAACACGGTTTGTGCTAGCTCTTTGAAACTTGGCACAATAATGCAGTTCCAAGTTCTATCGCTATGGTTTGTGTCCTATTGAAGTAACCCCAAGCAGAGACTGACGAGAATCACTTTCATTGAAAGGGGTTGCCAAGCTTCCAAAAATCTACGAGTTTCCTGAAATCTCAGCAAACATTTTTTCACCCAATCTTGATGATACTGCCAGGTAATGATGAGTACACCAATCCCACTTGGCTCACCAAATTTCGTTCTTCTAGGTTAAACCGTTCCTTTGCACTAACCGTTTTCATGTTTAGGTTTCACTCTGTTTTCTCCTATATGGATACATGTATTTGGAACTCTAAATCAAACACGGTTTGTGCTAGCTCTTTGAAACTTGGCACAATAATGTAGTTCCAAGTTCTATCGCTATGGTTTGTGTCCTATTGAAGTATCCCCAAGCAGAGACTGACGAGAATCACTTTCATTGAAAGGGGTTGCCAAGCTTCCAAAAAACGACGAGTTTCCTGAAATCTCAGCAAACATTTTTTCATCCAATCTTGATGATAACTGCAGGAAATGATCAGTACACCAATCACACTTGGCTCACCGAATTTTGTTCTTCTAGATTAAACCGTTCGTTTGCAGTAACCGTTTTGATGTTTAGGTTTCACTCTGTTTTCTCCTATATGGATACATGTATTTGGAACTCAAAATCAAGCACGGTTTGTTCTAGCTCTTTGAAACTTGGCACAATAATGTAGTTCAAAGTTCTATCGCTATGGTTTGTGTCCTATTGAAGTAGCCCCAAGCAGAGACTGACGAGAATCACTTTCATTGAAAGGGGTTGCCAAGCTTCCAAAAAGCTACGATTTTCCTGAAATCTCAGCAAACATTTTTTCACCCAATCTTGATGATACTGGCAGGTAATGATCAGTACACCAATCCCACTTGGCTCACCAAATTTCGCTCTTCTAGGTTAAACCGTTCCTTTGCAGTAATCGTTTTCATGTTTAGGTTTCACTCTCTTTTCTCCTATATGGATACATGTAGTTGGAACTCTAAATCAAACACGGTTTGTGCTGGCTCTTTGAAACTTGGCACAGTAATGTAGTTCCAAGTTCTATCGTTATGGTTTTTGTCCTATTGAAGTAGCCCCAAGCAGAGACTGACGAAAATCACTTTCATTGAAAGGGGTTGCCAAGCTTCCAAAAAACTACGAGTTTCCGGAAATCTCAGCAAACATTTTTCCACCCAATCTTGATGATACTGGCAGGTAATGATCAGTACACCAATCCCACTTGGCTCACCAAATTTAGTTCTTCTAGGTTAAACCGTTCGTTTGCAGTAACCGTTTTCATGTTTAGGTTTCACTCTGTTTTCTCCTATATGGATACATGTAGTTGGAACTCTAAATCAAACATGGTTTGTGCTAGCTCTATGAAACTTGGCACAATAATGTAGTTCCAAGTTCTATCGCTATGGTTTGTGTCCTATTGAAGTAGCCACAAGCAGAGACTGACGAGAATCACTTTCATTGAAAGGGTTGCCAAGCTTCCAAAAGCAACGAGTTTCCTGAAATCTCAGCAAACTTTTTTTCACCCAATCTTGATGATACTGGCAGGTAATGATCAGTACACCAATCCCACTTGGCTCACCAAATTTCGTTCTTCTAGGTTAAACCGTTCCTTTGCGGTAACCGTTTTCATGTTTAGGTTTCACTCTGTTTTCTCGTATATGGTTACATTTAGTTGGAACTCTAAATCAAACACGGTTTGTGCTAGCTCTTTGAAACTTGGCACAATAATGTAGTTCCAAGTTCTATCGCTATGGTTTGTGTCCTATTGAAGCAGCCCCAAGCAGAGACTGACGAGAATCACTTTCATTGAAAGGGGTTGCCAAGCTTCCCAAAAAACTACGAGTTTCCGGTAAATCTCAGCAAACATTTTTAACCCAATCATGATGATACTGGCAGGTAATGATCAGGACACCATTCCCACTTGGCTCACCAAATTTCGTTATTCTAGATTAAACCGTTCCTTTGCAGTAACCGTTTTCATGTTTAGGTTTCACTCTCTTTTCTCCTATATGGATACATGTAGTTGGAACTCTAAATCAAACATGGTTTGTGCTAGCTCTTTGAAACTTGGCACAATAATGTAGTTCCAAGTTCTATCGCTATGGTTTGTGTCCTATTGAAGTAGCCCAAAGCATAGAGTGACGAGAATCACTTTCATTGAAAGGGGTTGCCAAGCTTCCAAAAAACTAAGAGTTTCCTGAAAACTCACCAAACATTTTTTCATCCAATCTTGATGATACTGGCAGGTAAAGATCAGTACACCAATCACACTTGGCTCACCAAATTTCGTTCTTCTAGGTTAAACCGTTCCTTTGCAGTAACCGTTTTCATGTTTAGGTTTCACTCTGTTTTCTCCTATATGGATACATGTAGTTGGAACTCTAAATCAAACACGGTTTGTGCTAGCTCTTTGAAACTTGGCATAATAATGTAGTTCCAAGTTCTATCGATATGGTTGGTGTCCTATTGAATTAGCCCCAAGCAGAGACTGACGAGAATCACTTTCATTGAAAGGGGTTGCCAAGCTTCCAAAAAGCTACGAGTTTCCTGAAATCTCAGCAAACATTTTTTCACCCAATCTTGATGATACTGGCAGGTAATGATCAGTACACCAATCCCACTTGGCTCACCAAATTTCGTTCTTCTAGGTTAAACCGTTCCTTTGCACTAACCGTTTTCATGTTTAGGTTTCACTCTGTTTTCTCCTATATGGATACATGTATTTGGAACTCTAAATCAAACACGGTTTGTGCTAGCTCTTTGAAACTTGGCACAATAATGTAGTTCCAAGTTCTATTGCTATGGTTTGTGTCCTATTGAAGTAGCCCCAAGCAGAGACTGACGAGAATCACTTTCATTGAAAGGGGTTGCCAAGCTTCCAAAAAGCTACGTGTTTCCTGAAATCTCAGCAAACATTTTTTCACCCAGTCTGGATGATACTGGCAGGTAATGATCAGTACACCAATCCCACTTGGCTCACCAAATTTCGTTCTTCTGGTTATAACCGTTCCCTTTGCAGTAACCGTTTCATGTTTAGGTTTCACTCTGTTTTCTCCTATATGGATACATGTATTTGGAACTCTAAATCAAACACGGTTTGTGCTAGCTCTTTGAAACTTGGCACAATAATGTAGTTCCAAGTTCTATCGCTATGGTTTGTGTCCTATTGAAGTAGTCCCAAGCAGAGACTGACGAGAATCACTTTCATGAAAGGGTTTGCCAAGCTTCCAAAAAGCTACGAGTTTCCTGAAATCTCAGCAAACATTTTTCCACCCAATCTGGATGATACTGGCAGGTAATGATCAGTACACCAATCCCACTTGGCTCACCAAATTTCGCTCTTCTAGGTTAAACCGTTCCTTTGCAGGAACCGTTTTCATGTTTAGGTTTCACTCTCTTTTCTCCAATATGGATACATGTAGTTGGAACTCTAAATCAAACACGGTTTGTGCTAGCTCTTTGAAACTTGGCACAATAATGCAGTTCCAAGTTCTATCGCTATGGTTTGTTCCTATTGAAGTAACCCCAAGCAGAGACTGACGAGAATCACTTTCATTGAAAGGGGTTGCCAAGCTTCCAAAAATCTACGAGTTTCCTGAAATCTCAGCAAACATTTTTCACCCAATCTTGATGATACTGCCAGGTAATGATGAGTACACCAATCCCACTTGGCTCACCAAATTTCGTTCTTCTAGGTTAACCGTTCCTTTGCACTAACCGTTTTCATGTTTATGTTTCACTCTGTTTTCTCCTATATGGATACATGTATTTGGAACTCTAAATCAAACACGGTTTGTGCTAGCTCTTTGAAACTTGGCACAATAATGTAGTTCCAAGTTCTATCGCTAAGGTTTGTGTCCCTATTGAAGTATCCCCAAGCAGAGACTGACGAGAATCACTTTCATTGAAAGGGGTTGCCAAGCTTCCAAAAAACTACGAGTTTCCTGAAATCTCAGCAAACATTTTTTCATCCAATCTTGATGATAACTGCAGGAAATGATCAGTACACCAATCACCTTGCTCACCAAATTTTGTTCTTCTAGATTAAACCGTTCGTTTGCAGTAACCGTTTTGAATTTTAGGTTTCACTCTGTTTTCTCCTATATGGATACATGTATTTGGAACTCAAAATCAAGCACGGTTTGTGCTAGCTCTTTGAAACTTGGCACAATAATGTAGTTCAAAGTTCTTTCGCTATGGTTTGTGTCCTATTGAAGTAGCCCCAAGCAGAGACTGACGAGAATCACTTTCATTGAAAGGGGTTGCCAAGCTTCCAAAAAGCTACGAGTTTCCTGAAATCTCAGCAAACATTTTTTCACCCAATCTTGATGATACTGGCAGATTATGATCAGTACACCAATCCCACTTGGCTCACCAATTCGTCTTCTAGGTTAAACCGTTCCTTAGCATTAATCGTTTTCATGTTTAGGTTTCACTCTCTTTTCTCCTATATGGATACATGTAGTTGGAACTCTAAATCAAACACGGTTTGTGCTGGCTCTTGAAACTTGGCACAGTAATGTAGTTCCAAGTTCTATCGCTATGTTTTTTGTCCTATTGAAGTAGCCCCAAGCAGAGACTGACGAGAATCACTTTCAATGAAAGGGTTTGCCAAGCTTCCAAAAAGCTACGAGTTTCCTGAAATCTCAGCAAACATTTTTCACCCAATCTTGATGATACCCTCAGGTAATGATCAGTACACCAATCCCACTTGGCTCACCAAATTTCGTTCTTCTAGGTTAAACCGTTCCTTTGCGGTAACCGTTTTCATGTTTAGGTTTCACTCTGTTTTCTCGTATATGGTTACATTTAGTTGGAACTCTAAATCAAACACGGTTTGTGCTGGCTCTTTGAAACTTGGCACAGTAATGTAGTTCCAAGTTCTATCGCTATGGTTTGTGTCCTATTGAAGTAGCCCCAAGCATAGACTGACGAGAATCACTTTAATTGAAAGGGGTTGCCAAGCTTCCAAAAACCTAAGAGTTTCCGGAAATCTCAGCAACATTTTTTCACCCAATCTTGATGATACTGGCAGGTAATGATGAGTACACCAATCCCACTTGGCTCACCAAATTTCGTTCTTCTAGGTTAAACCGTTCGTTTGCAGTAACCGTTTTAATGTTTACGTTCACTCTGTTTTCTCCTATATGGATACATGTAGTTGGAACTCTAAATCAAACTGGTTTGTGCTAGCTGTATGAAACTTGGCACAATAATGTAGTTCCAAGTTCTATCGCTATGGTTTGTGTCCTATTGAAGTAGCCCCAAGCAGAGATCTGACGAGAATCATTCCATTGAAAGGGTTGACAAGCTTCCAAAAACTACGAGTTTCCTGAAATCTCAGCAAACATTTTTTCAACCCAGTCTGGATGATACTGGCAGGTAATGATCAGTACACCAATCCCACTTGGCTCACCAAATTTCGTTCTTCTAGGTTAAACCGTTCCTTTGCACTAACCGTTTTCATGTTTAGGTTCACTCTGTTTCTCCTATATGGATACATGCATTTGGAACTCAATATCAAGCACGGTTTGTGCTAGCTCTTTGAAACTTGGCACAATAATGTAGTTCCAAGTTCTATCGCTATGGTTTGTGTCCTATTGAAGTAGCCCCAAGCAGAGACTGACGAGAATCACTTTCATTGAAAGGGTTTCCAAGCTTCCAAAAAGCAAACGAGTTTCCTGAAATCTCAGCAAACTTTTTTTCACCCAATCTTGATGATACTGGCAGGTAATGATCAGTACACCAATCCCACTTGGCTCACCAAATTTCGTTCTTCTAGGTTAAACCGTTCCTTTGCACTAACCGTTTTCATGTTTAGGTTTCACTCTGTTTTCTCCTATATGGATACATGCATTTGGAACTCAATATCAAGCACGGTTTGTGCTAGCTCTTTGAAACTTGGCACAATAATGTAGTTTCCAAGTTCTATCGCTATGGTTTGTTTCCTATTGAAGCAGCCCCAAGCAGAGACTGACGAGAATCACTTTCATTGAAAGGGGTTGCCAAGCTTCCAAAAAACTACGAGTTTCCGGAAATCTCAGCAAACATTTTTAACCCAATCATGATGATACTGGCAGGTAATGATCAGGACACCATTCCCACTTGGCCTACCAAATTTCGTTTCTTCTAGATTAAATCATTCGTTTGCAGTAACCGTTTTCATGTTTAGGTTTCACTCTGTTTTCTCCTATATGGATACATGTATTTGGAACTCAAAATCAAGCACGGTTTGTGCTAGCTCTTTGAAACTTGGCACAATAATGGAGTTCCAAGTTCTATCGCTATGGTTTGTGTATTATTGAAGTAGCCCCAAGCAGAGACTGACGAGAATCACTTTCATTGAAAGGGGTTGCCAAGCTTCAAAAAAACTACGAGTTTCCGGAAATCTCAGCAAACATTTTTTCACCCAATCTTGATGATACTTGCAGGTAATGATCAGGATACCAATCCCACTTGGCTCACCAAATTTCGTTATTCTAGATTAAACCGTTCCTTTGCAGTAACCGTTTTCATGTTTAGGTTTCACTCTGTTTTCTCCTATATGGATACATGTAGTTGGAACTCTAAATCAAACATGGTTTGTGCTAGCTCTTTGAAACTTGGCACAATAATGTAGTTCCAAGTTCTATCGCTATGGTTTGTGTCCTATTGAAGTAGCCCAAAGCATAGAGTGACGAGAATCACTTTCATTGAAAGGGGTTGCCAAGCTTCCAAAAAACTAAGAGTTTCCTGAAAACTCACCAAACATTTTTTCATCCAATCTTGATGATACTGGCAGGTAAAGATCAGTACACCAATCCCACTTGGCTCACCAAATTTCGTTCTTCTAGGTTAAACCGTTCCTTTGCAGTAACCGTTTTCATGTTTAGGTTTCACTCTGTTTTCTCCTATATGGATACATGTAGTTGGAACTCTAAATCAAACACGGTTTGTGCTAGCTCTTTGAAACTTGGCATAATAATGTAGTTCCAAGTTCTATCGATATGGTTGGTGTCCTATTGAAGTAGCCCCAAGCAGAGACTGACGAGAATCACTTTCATTGAAAGGGGTTGCCAAGCTTCCAAAAAGCTACGAGTTTCCTGAAATCTCAGCAAACATTTTTTCACCCAATCTTGATGATACTGGCAGGTAATGATCAGTACACCAATCCCACTTGGCTCACCAAATTTCGTTCTTCTAGGTTAAACCGTTCCTTTGCACTAACCGTTTTCATGTTTAGGTTTCACTCTGTTTTCTCCTATATGGATACATGTATTTGGAACTCTAAATCAAACACGGTTTGTGCTAGCTCTTTGAAACTTGGCACAATAATGTAGTTCCAAGTTCTATTGCTATGGTTTGTGTCCTATTGAAGTAGCCCCAAGCAGAGACTGACGAGAATCACTTTCATTGAAAGGGGTTGCCAAGCTTCCAAAAAGCTACGTGTTTCCTGAAATCTCAGCAAACATTTTTTCACCCAGTCTGGATGATACTGGCAGGTAATGATCAGTACACCAATCCCACTTGGCTCACCAAATTTTGTTCTTCTAGGTTAAACCGTTCCTTTGCAGTAACCGTTTTCATGTTTAGGTTTCACTCTGTTTTCTCCTATATGGATACATGTATTTGGAACTCTAAATCAAACACGGTTTGTGCTAGCTCTTTGAAACTTGGCACAATAATGTAGTTCCAAGTTCTATCGCTATGGTTTGTGTCCTATTGAAGTAGTCCCAAGCAGAGACTGACGAGAATCACTTTCATTGAAAGGGTTTGCCAAGCTTCCAAAAAGCTACGAGTTTCCTGAAATCTCAGCAAACATTTTTCCACCCAATCTGGATGATACTGGCAGGTAATGATCAGTACACCAATCCCACTTGGCTCACCAAATTTCGCTCTTCTAGGTTAAACCGTTCCTTTGCAGGAACCGTTTTCATGTTTAGGTTTCACTCTCTTTTCTCCAATATGGATACATGTAGTTGGAACTCTAAATCAAACACGGTTTGTGCTAGCTCTTTGAAACTTGGCACAATAATGCAGTTCCAAGTTCTATCGCTATGGTTTGTTTCCTATTGAAGTAACCCCAAGCAGAGACTGACGAGAATCACTTTCATTGAAAGGGGTTGCCAAGCTTCCAAAAATCTACGAGTTTCCTGAAATCTCAGCAAACATTTTTTCACCCAATCTTGATGATACTGCCAGGTAATGATGAGTACACCAATCCCACTTGGCTCACCAAATTTCGTTCTTCTAGGTTAAACCGTTCCTTTGCGGTAACCGTTTTCATGTTTAGGTTTCCCTCTGTTTTCTCCTATATGGATACATGTAGTTGGAACTCTAAATCAAACACGGTTTGTGCTAGCTCTTTGAAACTTGGCACAATAATGTAGTTCCAAGTTCTATCGCTATGGTTTGTGTCCTATTGAAGCAGCCCCAAGCAGAGACTGACGAGAATCACTTTCATTGAAAGGGGTTGACAAGCTTCCAAAAAACTACGAGTTTCCGGAAATCTCAGCAAACATTTTCTCACCCAATCATGATGATACTGGCAGGTAATGATCAGGACACCATTCCCACTTGGCTCACCAAATTTCGTTATTCTAGATTAAACCATTCGTTTGCAGTAACCGTTTTCATGTTTAGGTTTCACTCTGTTTTCAACTATATGGATACATGTATTTGGAACTCAAAATCAAGCACAGTTTGTGCTAGCTCTTTGAAACTTGGCACAATAATGTAGTTCCAAGTTCTATCACTATGGTTTGTGTCCTATTGAAGTAACCCCAAGCAGAGACTGACGAGAATCACTTTCATTGAAAGGGGTTGCCAAGCCTCCAAAAATCTACGAGTTTCCTGAAAACTCAGCAAACATTTTTTCACCCAATCTTGATGATACTGCCAGGTAATGATGAGTACACCAATCCCACTTGGCTCACCAAATTTCGTTCTTCTAGATTAAACCGTTCGTTTGCAGTAACCGTTTTGATGTTTAGGTTTCACTCTGTTTTCTCCTATATGGATACATGTATTTGGAACTCAAAATCAAGCACGGTTTGTTCTAGCTCTTTGAAACTTGGCACAATAATGTAGTTCAAAGTTCTATCGCTATGGTTTGTGTCCTATTGAAGTAGCCCCAAGCAGAGACTGACGAGAATCACTTTCATTGAAAGGGTTTGCCAAGCTTCCAAAAAGCTACGAGTTTCCTGAAATCTCAGCAAACATTTTTCCACCCAATCTGGATGATACTGGCAGGTAATGATCAGTACACCAATCCCACTTGGCTCACCAAATTTCGCTCTTCTAGGTTAAACCGTTCCTTTGCAGGAACCGTTTTCATGTTTAGGTTTCACTCTCTTTTCTCCAATATGGATACATGTAGTTGGAACTCTAAATCAAACACGGTTTGTGCTAGCTCTTTGAAACTTGGCACAATAATGCAGTTCCAAGTTCTATCGCTATGGTTTGTTTCCTATTGAAGTAACCCCAAGCAGAGACTGACGAGAATCACTTTCATTGAAAGGGGTTGCCAAGCTTCCAAAAATCTACGAGTTTCCTGAAATCTCAGCAAACATTTTTTCACCCAATCTTGATGATACTGCCAGGTAATGATGAGTACACCAATCCCACTTGGCTCACCAAATTTCGTTCTTCTAGGTTAAACCGTTCCTTTGCGGTAACCGTTTTCATGTTTAGGTTTCCCTCTGTTTTCTCCTATATGGATACATGTAGTTGGAACTCTAAATCAAACACGGTTTGTGCTAGCTCTTTGAAACTTGGCACAATAATGTAGTTCCAAGTTCTATCGCTATGGTTTGTGTCCTATTGAAGCAGCCCCAAGCAGAGACTGAGGAGAATCACTTTCATTGAAAGGGGTTGACAAGCTTCCAAAAAACTACGAGTTTCCGGAAATCTCAGCAAACATTTTCTCACCCAATCATGATGATACTGGCAGGTAATGATCAGGACACCATTCCCACTTGGCTCACCAAATTTCGTTATTCTAGATTAAACCATTCGTTTGCAGTAACCGTTTTCATGTTTAGGTTTCACTCTGTTTTCAACTATATGGATACATGTATTTGGAACTCAAAATCAAGCACAGTTTGTGCTAGCTCTTTGAAACTTGGCACAATAATGTAGTTCCAAGTTCTATCACTATGGTTTGTGTCCTATTGAAGTAACCCCAAGCAGAGACTGACGAGAATCACTTTCATTGAAAGGGGTTGCCAAGCCTCCAAAAATCTACGAGTTTCCTGAAAACTCAGCAAACATTTTTTCACCCAATCTTGATGATACTGCCAGGTAATGATGAGTACACCAATCCCACTTGGCTCACCAAATTTCGTTCTTCTAGATTAAACCGTTCGTTTGCAGTAACCGTTTTGATGTTTAGGTTTCACTCTGTTTTCTCCTATATGGATACATGTATTTGGAACTCAAAATCAAGCACGGTTTGTTCTAGCTCTTTGAAACTTGGCACAATAATGTAGTTCAAAGTTCTATCGCTATGGTTTGTGTCCTATTGAAGTAGCCCCAAGCAGAGACTGACGAGAATCACTTTCATTGAAAGGGGTTGCCAAGCTTCCAAAAAGCTACGATTTTCCTGAAATCTCAGCAAACATTTTTTCACCCAATCTTGATGATACTGGCAGGTAATGATCAGTACACCAATCCCACTTGGCTCACCAAATTTCGCTCTTCTAGGTTAAACCGTTCCTTTGCAGTAATCGTTTTCATGTTTAGGTTTCACTCTCTTTTCTCCTATATGGATACATGTAGTTGGAACTCTAAATCAAACACGGTTTGTGCTGGCTCTTTGAAACTTGGCACAGTAATGTAGTTCCAAGTTCTATCGCTATGGTTTTTGTCCTATTGAAGTAGCCCCAAGCAGAGACTGACGAAAATCACTTTCATTGAAAGGGGTTGCCAAGCTTCCAAAAAACTACGAGTTTCCGGAAATCTCAGCAAACATTTTTCCACCCAATCTTGATGATACTGGCAGGTAATGATCAGTACACCAATCCCACTTGGCTCACCAAATTTAGTTCTTCTAGGTTAAACCGTTCGTTTGCAGTAACCGTTTTCATGTTTAGGTTTCACTCTGTTTTCTCCTATATGGATACATGTAGTTGGAACTCTAAATCAAACATGGTTTGTGCTAGCTCTATGAAACTTGGCACAATAATGTAGTTCCAAGTTCTATCGCTATGGTTTGTGTCCTATTGAAGTAGCCACAAGCAGAGACTGACGAGAATCACTTTCATTGAAAGGGTTGCCAAGCTTCCAAAAAGCAACGAGTTTCCTGAAATCTCAGCAAACTTTTTTTCACCCAATCTTGATGATACTGGCAGGTAATGATCAGTACACCAATCCCACTTGGCTCACCAAATTTCGTTCTTCTAGGTTAAACCGTTCCTTTGCGGTAACCGTTTTCATGTTTAGGTTTCACTCTGTTTTCTCGTATATGGTTACATTTAGTTGGAACTCTAAATCAAACACGGTTTGTGCTAGCTCTTTGAAACTTGGCACAATAATGTAGTTCCAAGTTCTATCGCTATGGTTTGTGTCCTATTGAAGCAGCCCCAAGCAGAGACTGACGAGAATCACTTTCATTGAAAGGGGTTGCCAAGCTTCCAAAAAACTACGAGTTTCCGGAAATCTCAGCAAACATTTTTTAACCCAATCATGATGATACTGGCAGGTAATGATCAGGACACCATTCCCACTTGGCTCACCAAATTTCGTTATTCTAGATTAAACCGTTCCTTTGCAGTAACCGTTTTCATGTTTAGGTTTCACTCTGTTTTCTCCTATATGGATACATGTAGTTGGAACTCTAAATCAAACATGGTTTGTGCTAGCTCTTTGAAACTTGGCACAATAATGTAGTTCCAAGTTCTATCGCTATGGTTTGTGTCCTATTGAAGTAGCCCAAAGCATAGAGTGACGAGAATCACTTTCATTGAAAGGGGTTGCCAAGCTTCCAAAAAACTAAGAGTTTCCTGAAAACTCACCAAACATTTTTTCATCCAATCTTGATGATACTGGCAGGTAAAGATCAGTACACCAATCACACTTGGCTCACCAAATTTCGTTCTTCTAGGTTAAACCGTTCCTTTGCAGTAACCGTTTTCATGTTTAGGTTTCACTCTGTTTTCTCCTATATGGATACATGTATTTGGAACTCAAAATCAAGCACGGTTTGTGCTAGCTCTTTGAAACTTGGCACAATAATGGAGTTCCAAGTTCTATCGCTATGGTTTGTGTATTATTGAAGTAGCCCCAAGCAGAGACTGACGAGAATCACTTTCATTGAAAGGGGTTGCCAAGCTTCAAAAAAACTACGAGTTTCCGGAAATCTCAGCAAACATTTTTTCACCCAATCTTGATGATACTTGCAGGTAATGATCAGGATACCAATCCCACTTGGCTCACCAAATTTCGTTCTTCTAGATTAAACCGTTCGTTTGCAATAACCGTTTTCATGTTTAGGTTTCACTCTGTTTTCTCCTATATGGATACATGCATTTGGAACTCAATATCAAGCACGGTTTGTGCTAGCTCTTTGAAACTTGGCACAATAATGTAGTTCCAAGTTCTATCGCTATGGTTTGTTTCCTATTGAAGCAGCCCCAAGCAGAGACTGACGAGAATCACTTTCATTGAAAGGGGTTGCCAAGCTTCCAAAAAACTACGAGTTTCCGGAAATCTCAGCAAACATTTTTTAACCCAATCATGATGATACTGGCAGGTAATGATCAGGACACCATTCCCACTTGGCTCACCAAATTTCGTTCTTCTAGATTAAATCATTCGTTTGCAGTAACCGTTTTCATGTTTAGGTTTCACTCTGTTTTCTCCTATATGGATACATGTATTTGGAACTCAAAATCAAGCACGGTTTGTGCTAGCTCTTTGAAACTTGGCACAATAATGGAGTTCCAAGTTCTATCGCTATGGTTTGTGTATTATTGAAGTAGCCCCAAGCAGAGACTGACGAGAATCACTTTCATTGAAAGGGGTTGCCAAGCTTCAAAAAAACTACGAGTTTCCGGAAATCTCAGCAAACATTTTTTCACCCAATCTTGATGATACTTGCAGGTAATGATCAGGATACCAATCCCACTTGGCTCACCAAATTTCGTTCTTCTAGATTAAACCGTTCGTTTGCAATAACCGTTTTCATGTTTAGGTTTCACTCTGTTTTCTCCTATATGGATACAAGTATTTGGAACTCATAATCAAGCACGGTTTGTGCTAGCTCTTTGAAAACTTGGCACAATAATGTAGTTCCAAGTTCTATCGCTATGGTTTGTGTCCTATTGAAGTAGCCCCAAGCAGAGACTGACTAGAATCACTTTCATTGAAAGGGGTTGCCAAGCTTCCAAAAAGCAACGAGTTTCCTGAAATCTCAGCAAACATTTTTTCACCCAATCTGGATGATACTGGCAGGTAATGATCAGTACACCAATCCCACTTGGCTCACCAAATTTTGTTCTTCTAGGTGAAACTGTTCCTTTGCGGTAACCGTTTTCATGTTTAGGTTTCACTCTGTTTTCTCCTATATGGATACATGTATTTGGAACTCAATATCAAGCACGGTTTGTGCTAGCTCTTTGAAACTTGGCACAATAATATAGTTCCAAGTTCTATCGCTATGGTTTGTGTCCTATTGAAGTAACCCCAAGCAGAGACTGACGAGAATCACTTTCATTGAAAGGGGTTGCCAAGCTTCCAAAAAACTACGAGTTTCCTGAAATCTCAGCAAACATTTTTTCACCCAATCTTGATGATACTGGCAGGTTATGATCAGGACACCAATCCCACTTGGCTCACCAAATTTCGTTCTTCTAGGTTAAACCGATCGTTTGCAGTAACCGTTTTCATGTTTAGGTTTCACTCTCTTTTCTTCTATATGGATACATGTATTTGGAACTCAAAATCAAGCACGGTTTGTGCTAACTCTTTGAAACTTGGCACAATAATATAGTGCCAAGTTCTATCGCTATGGTTTGTGTCCTATTGAAGTAACCCCAAGCAGAGACTGACGAGAATCACTTTCATTGAAAGGGGTTGCCAAGCTTCCAAAAAACTACGAGTTTCCTGAAATCTCAGCAAACATTTTTTTCAGCTAATCTTGATGATACTGGCAGGTAATGATCAGGATACCAATCCCACTTGGCTCACCAAATTTCGTTCTTCTAGATTAAACCGTTCGTTTGCAGTAACCGTTTTCATGTTTAGGTTTCACTCTGTTTTCTCCTATATGGATACATGTATTTGGAACTCAAAATGAAGCACGGTTTGTGCTAGCTCTTTGAAACTTGGCACAATAATGTAGTTCCAAGTTCTTTCGCTATGGTTTGTGTCCTATTGAAGTAGCCCCAAGCAGAGACTGACGAGAATCACTTTCATTGAAAAGGGTTGCCAAGCTTCCAAAAAGCTCTGAGTTTCCTGAAATCTCAGCAAAGATTTTTTCACCCAATCTTGATGATACTGGCAGGTAATGATCAGTACACCAATCCCACTTGGCTCACCAAATTTCGTTCTTCTAAGTTAAACCGTTCCTTTGCAGTAACCGTTTTCATGTTTAGGTTTCACTCTGTTTTCTCCTATATGGATACATGCATTTGGAACTCAATATCAAGCACGGTTTGTGCTAGCTCTTTGAAACTTGGCACAATAATGTAGTTCCAAGTTCTATCACTATGGTTTGTGTTTTATTGAAGTAGCCCCAAGCAGAGACTGACGAAAATCACTTTCATTGAAAGGGGTTGCCAAACTTCCAAAAAACTACGAGTTTCCGGAAATCTCAGCAAACATTTTTTCACCCAATCTTGATGATACTTGCAGGTAATGATCAGGACACCAATCCCACTTGGCTCACCAAATTTCGTTCTTCTAGATTAAACCGTTCCTTTGCAGTAACCGTTTTAATGTTTAGGTTTCACTCTGTTTTCTCCTATATGGATACATGTATTTGGAACTCAAAATTAAGCACGGTTTGTGCTAGCTCTTTGAAATTTGGCACAAAAATGTAGTTCCAAGTTCTATCGCTATGGTTTGTGTCCTATTGAAGTAGCCCAAAGCAGAGACTGACGAGAATCACTTTCATTGAAAGGGGTTGCCAATCTTCCAAAAAACTATGAGTTTCCTGAAATCTCAGCAAACATTTTTTCACCCAATCTTGATGATACTGGCAGTTAATGATCAGGACACCAATCCCACTTGACAAACCAAATTTCGTTCTTCAAGATTAAACCGTTCGTTTGCAGTAACCGTTTTCATGTTTAGGTTTCACTCTGTTTTCTCCTATATGGATACATGCATTTGGAACTCAATATCAAGCACCATTTGTGCTAGCTCTTTGAAACTTGGCACAATAATGGAGTTCCAAGTTCTATCGCTATGGTTTGTGTATTATTGAAGTAGGCCCAAGCAGAGACTGACGAGGATCACTTTAATTGAAAGGGGTTGCCAAGCTTCCAAAAAACTACGAGTTTCCGGAAATCTCAGCAAACATTTTTTCACCCAATCTTGATGATACTTGCAGGTAATGATCAGGATACCAATCCCACTTGGCTCACCAAATTTCGTTCTTCTAGATTAAACCGTTCGTTTGCAATAACCGTTTTCATGTTTAGGTTTCACTCTGTTTTCTCCTATATGGATACAAGTATTTGGAACTCAAATCAAGCACGGTTTGTGCTAGCTCTTTGAAACTTGGCACAATAATGTAGTTCCAAGTTCTATCGCTATGGTTTGTGTCCTATTGAAGTAGCCCCAAGCATAGACTGACGAGAATCACTTTCATTGAAATGGGTTGCCAAGCTTCCAAAAAGATACGACTTTCCTGAAATCTCAGCAAACATTTTTTCACCCAATCTGGATGATACTTGCAGGTAATGATCAGGATACCAATCCCACTTGGCTCACCAAATTTCGTTCTTCTAGGTGAAACCGTTCGTTTGCAGTAACCGATATCATGTTTAGGTTTAACTCTGTTTTCTCCTATATGGATACATGTAGTTGGAACTCTAAATCAAACACGGTTTGTGCTAGCTCTTTCAAACTTGCCACAATAATGTAGTTCCAAGTTCTATCGCTATGGTTGGTGTCCTATTGAAGTAGCCCCAAGCAGAGACTGACGAGAATCACTTTCATTGAAAGGGTTGCCTAGCTTCCAAAGAGCTACGAGTTTCCTGAAATCTCAGCAAACATTTTTTCACCCAATCTTGATGATACTGGCAGGTAATGATCAGTACACCAATCCCACTTGGCTCACCAAATTTCGTTCTTCTAGGTTAAACCGTTCCTTTGCAGTAACCGTTTTCATGTTTAGGTTTCACTCTGTTTTCTCCTATATGGATACATGTATTTGGAACTCTAAATCAAACATGGTTTGTGCTAGCTCTTTGAAACTTGGCACAATAATGTAGCTCCAAGTTCTATCGAAATGGTTGGTGTCCTATTGAAATAGCCCCAACAGAGACTGACGAGAATCACTTTCATTGAAAGGGGTTGCCAAGCTTCCAAAAAGCTATGAGTTTCCTGAAAAATCAGCAAACATTTTTTCACCCAATCTTCATGTTACTGGCAGGTAATGATCAGTACACCAATCCCACTTGGCTCACCAAATTTCGTTCTTCTAGGTTAAACCGTTCCTTTGCACTAACCGTTTTCTTGTTTAGGTTTCACTCTGTTTTCTCCTATATGGATACATGTAGTTGGAACTCTAAATCAAACACGGTTTGTGCTAGCTCTTTGAAACTTGGCACAATAATGTAGTTCCAAGTTCTATCGCTATGGTTTGTGTCCTATTGAAGTAGCCCCAAGCAGAGACTGACGAGAAACACTTTCATTGAAAGGGTTTGCCAAGCTTCCAAAAACCTACGAGTTTCCTGAAATCTCAGCAAACATTTTTTCACCCAATCTGGATGATACTGGCAGGTAATGATCAGTACACCAGTCCCACTTGGCTCACAAAATTTCGCTCTGCTAGGTTAAACCGTTCCTTTGCAGGAACTGTTTTCATGTTTAGGTTTCACTCTCTTTTCTCCAATATGGATACATGTAGTTGGAACTCTAAATCAAACACGGTTTGTGCTAGCTCTTTGAAACTTGGCACAATAATGTAGTTCCAAGTTCTATCGCTATGGTTTGTGTCCTATTGAAACAACCCCAAGCAGAGACTGACGAGAATCACTTACATTGAAAGGGGTTGCCAAGCTTGCAAAAAACTACGAGTTTCCTGAAATCTCAGCAAACATTTTTTCACCCAATCTTGATGATACTGCCAGGTAATGATGAGTACACCAATCCCACTTGGCTCACCAAATTTCGTTCTTCTAGGTTAAACCGTTCCTTTGCAGTAACCGTTTTCATGTTTAGGTTTCACTCTCTTTTCTTCTTTATGGATACATGTATTTGGAACTCAAAATCAAGCACGGTTTGTGCTAGCTCTTTGAAACTTGGCACAATAATATAGTGCCAAGTTCTATCGCTATGGTTTGTGTCCTATTGAAGTAACCCCAAGCAGAGACTGACGAGAATCACTTTCATTGAAAGGGGTTGCCAAGCTTCCAAAAAACTACGAGTTTCCTGAAATCTCAGCAAACATTTTTTCACCCAATCTTGATGATACTGGCAGGTAATGATCAGGACACCAATCCCACTTGTCTCACCAAATTTCGTTCTTCTAGATTAAACCGCTCGTTTGCAGTAACCGTTTTCATGTTTAGGTTTCACTCTGTTTTCTCCTATATGGATACATGTATTTGGAACTCAAAGTGAAGCACGGTTTGTGCTAGCTCTTTGAAACTTGGCACAATAATGTAGTTCCAAGTTCTTTCGCTATGGTTTGTGTCCTATTGAAGTAGCCCCAAGCAGAGACTGACGAGAATCACTTTCATTGAAAAGGGTTGCCAAGCTTCCAAAAAACTACGAGTTTCCTGAAATCTCAGCAAACATTTTTTCACCCAATCTTGACGATACTGGCAGGTAATGATCAGGACACCAATCCCACTTGGCTCACCAAATTTCGTTCTTCTAAGTTAAACAGTTCCTTTGCAGTAACCGTTTTCATGTTTAGGTTTCACTCTGTTTTCTCCTATATGGATACATGTAGTTGGAACTCTAAATCAAACACGGTTTGTGCTAGCTCTTTCAAACTTGCCACAATAATGTAGTTCCAAGTTCTATCGCTATGGTTGGTGTCCTATTGAAGTAGCCCCAAGCAGAGACTGACGAGAATCACTTACATTGAAAGGGTTGCCAAGCTTCCAAAGAGCTACGAGTTTCCTGAAATCTCAGCAAACATTTTTTCACCCAATCTTGATGATACTGGCAGGTAATGATCAGTACACCAATCCCACTTGGCTCACCAAATTTCGTTCTTCTAGGTTAAACCGTTCCTTTGCAGTAACCGTTTTCATGTTTAGGTTTCACTCTGTTTTCTCCTATATGGATACATGTATTTGGAACTCTAAATCAAACATGGTTTGTGCTAGCTCTTTGGAACTTGGCACAATAATGTAGCTCCAAGTTCTATCGAAATGGTTGGTGTCCTATTGAAGTAGCCCCAACAGAGACTGACGAGAATCACTTTCATTGAAAGGGGTTGCCAAGCTTCCAAAAAGCTATGAGTTTCCTGAAAAATCAGCAAACATTTTTTCACCCAATCTTCATGATACTGGCAGGTAATGATCAGTACACCAATCCCACTTGGCTCACCAAATTTCGTTCTTCTAGGTTAAACCGTTCCTTTGCACTAACCGTTTTCTTGTTTAGGTTTCACTCTGTTTTCTCCTATATGGATACATGTAGTTGGAACTCTAAATCAAACACGGTTTGTGCTAGCTCTTTGAAACTTGGCACAATAATGTAGTTCCAAGTTCTATCGCTATGGTTTGTGTCCTATTGAAGTAGCCCCAAGCAGAGACTGACGAGAATCACTTTCATTGAAAGGGTTAGCCAAGCTTCCAAAAAGCTACGAGTTTCCTGAAATCTCAGCAAACATTTTTTCACCCAATCTGGATGATACTGGCAGGTAATGATCAGTACACCAGTCCCACTTGGCTCACAAAATTTCGCTCTGCTAGGTTAAACCGTTCCTTTGCAGGAACTGTTTTCATGTTTAGGTTTCACTCTCTTTTCTCCAATATGGATACATGTAGTTGGAACTCTAAATCAAACACGGTTTGTGCTAGCTCTTTGAAACTTGGCACAATAATGTAGTTCCAAGTTCTATCGCTATGGTTTGTGTCCTATTGAAGTAGCCCCAAGCAGAGACTGACGAGAATCACTTTCATTGAAAGGGGTTGCCAAGCTTCCAAAAAGCTACGAGTTTCCTGATATCTCAGCAAACATTTTTTCAACCAATCTTGATGATACTGGCAGGTAATGATCAGTACACCAATCCCACTTGGCTCACCAAATTTCGCTCTTCTAGGTTAAACCGTTCCTTTGCAGGAACCGTTTCCATGTTTAGGTTTCACTCTCTTTTCTCCTATATGGATACATGCATTTGGATCTCAATATCAAGCATGGTTTGTGCTAGCTCTTTGAAACTTGGCACAACAATGTAGTTCCAAGTTCTATCGCTATGGTTTGTGTCCTATTGAAGTAGCCCCAAGCAGAGACTGACGAGAATCACTTTCATTGAAAGGGTTGCCAAGCTTCCAAAAAGCAACGAGTTTCCGGAAATCTCAGCAAACATTTTTTCACCCAATCTTAATGATACTTGCAGGTTATGATCAGGACACCAATCCCACTTGGCTGACCAAATTTCGTTCTTCTAGATTAAACCGATCGTTTGCAGTAACCGTTTTCATGTTTAGGTTTCACTCTCTTTTCTTCTATATGGATACATGTATTTGGTACTCAAAATCAAGCACAATTTGTGCTAGCTCTTTGAAACTTGGCACAATAATATAGTGCCAAGTTCTATCGCTATGGTTTGTGTCCTATTGAAGTAACCCCAAGCAGAGACTGACGAGAGTCACTTTCATTGAAAGGGGTTGCCAAGCTTCCAAAAAGCTACGAGTTTCCTGAAATCTCAGCAAACATTTTTTCACCCAATCTTGATGATACTGGCAGGTAATGATCAGGACACCAATCCCACTTGGCTCACCAAATTTCGTTCTTCTAGATTAAACCGTTCGTTTGCAGTAACCGTTTTCATGTTTAGGTTTCACTCTGTTTTCTCCTATATGGATACATGTATTTGGAACTCAAAATGAAGCACGGTTTGTGCTAGCTCTTTGAAACTTGGCACAATCATGTACTTCCAAGTTCTTTCGCTATGGTTTGTGTCCTATTGAAGTAGCCCCAAGCAGAGACTGACGAGAATCACTTTCATTGAAAAGGGTTGCCAAGCTTCCAAAAAGCTATGAGTTTCCTGAAATCTCAGCAAAGATTTTTTCACCCAATCTTGATGATACTGGCAAGTAATGATCAGTACACCAATCCCACTTGGCTCACCAAATTTCGTTCTTCTAAGTTAAACCGTTCCTTTGCAGTAACCGTTTTCATGTTTAGGTTTCACTCTGTTTTCTCCTATATGGATACATGCATTTGGAACTCAATATCAAGCACGATTTGTGCTAGCTCTTTGAAACTTGGCACAATAATGGAGTTCCAAGTTCTATCACTATGGTTTGTGTTTTATTGAAGTAGCCCCAAGCAGAGACTGACGAAAATCACTTTCATTGAAAGGGGTTGCCAAACTTCCAAAAAACTACGAGTTTCCGGAAATCTCAGCAAACATTTTTTTACCCAAACTTGATGATACTTGCAGGTAATGATCAGGACACCAATCCCACTTGGCTCACCAAATTTCGTTCTTCTAGATTAAACCGTTCCTTTGCAGTACCCGTTTTAATGTTTAGATTTCACTCTGTTTTCTCTTATATGGATACATGTATTTGGAACTCAATATCAAGCACGGTTTGTGCTAGCTCTTTGAAATTTGGCACAAAAATGTAGTTCCAAGTTCTATCGCTATGGTTTGTGTAATATTGAAGTAGCCCCAAGCAGAGACTGACGAGAATCACTTTCATTGAAAGGGGTTGCCAAGCTTCCAAAAAACTACGAGTTTCCGGAAATCTCAGCAAACATTTTTTCACCCAATCTTGATGATACTTGCAGGTAATGATCAGGATACCAATCCCACTTGGCTCACCAAATTTCGTTCTTCTAGATTAAATCGTTCGTTTGCAATAACCGTTTTCATGTTTAGGTTTCACTCTGTTTTCTCCTATATGGATACAAGTATTTGGAACTCAAATCAAGCACGGTTTGTGCTAGCTCTTTGAAACTTGGCACAATAATGTAGTTCCAAGTTCTATCGCTATGGTTTGTGTCCTATTGAAGTAGCCCCAAGCATAGACTGACGAGAATCACTTTCATTGAAAGGAGTTGCCAAGCTTCCAAAAAGCTACGAGTTTCCTGAAATTTCAGCAAACAATTTTTCACCCAATCTTGATGATACTGGCAGGTAATGATCAGTACACCAATCCCACTTGGCTCACCAAATTTCGTTCTTCTAGGTTAACCGTTCCTCTGCACTAACCGTTTTCATGTTTAGGTTTCACTCTGTTTTCTCCTATATGGATATATGTATTTGGAACTCAAAATCAAGCACGGTTTGTGCTAGCTCTTTGAAACTTGGCACATAATGTACTTCCAAGTTCTATCACTATTGTTTGTGTCCTCTTGAAGTAGCCCCAAGCAGAGACTGACGAGAATCACTTTCATTGAAAGGGGTTGCCAAGCTTCCAAAAAACTACGAGTTTCCTGAAATCTCAGCAAACATTTTTTCACCCAATCTGGATGATACTGGCAGGTAATGATCAGTACACCAATCCCACTTGGCTCACCCAATTTCGTTCTTCTAGGTTAAACCGTTCCTTTGCAGTAACCGTTTTCATGTTTAGGTTTCACTCTGTTTTCTCCTATATGGATACAAGTAGATGGAACTCTAAATCAAACATGGTTTGTGCTAGCTCTTTGAAACTTGGCACAATAATGTAGCTCCAAGTTCTATCGATATGGTTGGTGTCCTTTTGAAGTAGCCACAAGCAGAGACTGACGAGAATCACTTTTATTGAAAGGGGTTGCCAAGCTTCCAAAAAGCTACGAGTTTCCTGAAATCTCAGCAAACATTTTTTCACCCAATCTGGATGATACTGCAGGTAATGATCAGTACACCAATCCCACTTGGCTCACCAAATTTCGTTCTTCTAGGTTAAACCGTTCGTTTGCAGTAACCGTTTTCATGTTTAGGTTTCACTCTGTTTTCTCCTATATGGATACATGCATTTGGAACTCAATATCAAGCACGATTTGTGCTAGCTCTTTGAAACTTGGCACAATAATGGAGTTCCAAGTTCTATCACTATGGTTTGTGTTTTATTGAAGTAGCCCCAAGCAGAGACTGACGAAAATCACTTTCATTGAAAGGGGTTGCCAAACTTCCAAAAAACTACGAGTTTCCGGAAATCTCAGCAAACATTTTTTCACCCAATCTTGATGATACTTGCAGGTAATGATCAGGACACCAATCCCACTTGGCTCACCAAATTTCGTTCTTCTAGATTCAACCGTTCCTTTGCAGTACCGGTTTTAATGTTTAGATTTCACTCTGTTTTCTCCTATATGGATACATGTATTTGGAACTCAATATCAAGCACGGTTTGTGCTAGCACTTTGAAATTTGGCACAAAAATGTAGTTCCAAGTTCTATCGCTATGGTTTGTGTAATATTGAAGTAGCCCCAAGCAGAGACTGACGAGAATCACTTTCATTGAAAGGGGTTGCCAAGCTTCCAAAAAACTACGAGTTTCCGGAAATCTCAGCAAACATTTTTTTTCACCCAATCTTGATGATACTTGCAGGTAATGATCAGGATACCAATCCCACTTGGCTCACCAAATTTCGTTCTTCTAGATTAAATCGTTCGTTTGCAATAACCGTTTTCATGTTTAGGTTTCACTCTGTTTTCTCCTATATGGATACAAGTATTTGGAACTCAAATCAAGCACGGTTTGTGCTAGCTCTTTGAAACTTGGCACAATAATGTAGTTCCAAGTTCTATCGCTATGGTTTGTGTCCTATTGAAGTAGCCCCAAGCATAGACTGACGAGAATCACTTTCATTGAAAGGGGTTGCCAAGCTTCCAAAAAGCTACGAGTTTCCTGAAATCTCAGCAAACATTTTTTCACCCAATCTTGATGATACTGGCAGGTAATGATCAGTACACCAATCCCACTTGGCTCACCAAATTTCGTTCTTCTAGGTTAAACCGTTCCTTTGCAGTAACCGTTTTCATGTTTAGGTTTCACTCTGTTTTCTCCTATATGGATATATGTATTTGGAACTCAAAATCAAGCACGGTTTGTGCTACCTCTTTGAAACTTGGCACAATAATGTACTTCCAAGTTCTATCACTATTGTTTGTGTCCTCTTGAAGTAGCCCCAAGCAGAGACTGACGAGAATCACTTTCATTGAAAGGGGTTGCCAAGCTTCCAAAAAACTACGAGTTTCCTGAAATCTCAGAAAACATTTTTTCACCCAATCTGGATGATACTGGCAGGTAATGATCAGTACACCAATCCCACTTGGCTCACCAAATTTCGTTCTTCTAGGTTAAACCGTTCCTTTGCACTAACCGTTTTCATGTTTAGGTTTCACACTGTTTTCTCCTATATCGATACATGCATTTTTAACTCAAAACCAAGCACGGTTTGTGCTAGCTCTTTGAAACTTGGCACAATAATGTAATTCCAAGTTCTATCGCTATGGTTTGGTGTCCTATTCAAGTAGCCCCAAGCAGAGACTGACGAGAATCACTTACATTGAAAGATGTTGCCAAGCTTCCAAAAAGCAACGAGTTTCCTGAAATCTCAGCAAACATTTTTTCACCCAATCTTGATGACACTGGCAGGTAATGATCAGTACACCAATCCCACTTGGCTCACCAAATTTCGTTCTTCTAGGTTAAACCGTTCCTTTGCAGTAACCATTTTCATGTTTAGGTTTCACTCTCTTTTCTCCTATATGGATACATGTATTTGGAACTGTAAATCAAACACGGTTTGTGCTAGCTCTTTGAAATTTTGCACAATAATGTAGTTCCAAGTTCTATCGCTATGGTTTGTGTCCTATTAAAGTAGCCCCAAGCAGAGACTGACGAGAATCACTTTCATTGAAAGGGGTTGCCAAGCTTCCAAAAAACTAAGAGTTTCCTGAAAATTCAGCAAACATTTTTTCACCCAATCTTGATGATACTGGCAGGTAATGATCAGTACACCAATCCCACTTGGCTCACCAAATTTCCTTCTTCTAGTTTAAACCGTTCGTTTGCACTAACCGTTTTCATGTTTAGGTTTCACTCTGTTTTCTCCTATATGGATACATGTATTTGGAACTCAATATCAAGCACGGTTTGTGCTAACTCTTTGAAACGTGGCACAATAATGTAGTTCCAAGTTCTATCCCTATGGTTTGTGTACTATTGAAGTAGCCCCAAGCAGAGACTGACGAGAATCACTTTCATTGAAAGGGGTTGCCAAGCTTCCAAAAAACTACGAGTTTCCTGAAATCTCAGCAAACATTTTTTAACCCAATCTTGATGATACTGGCAGGTAATGATCAGTACACCAATCCCACTTGGCTCACCAAATTTCGTTCTTCTAGGTTCAACCGTTCCTTTGCGGTAACCGTTTTCATGTTTAGGTTTCACTCTGTTTTCTCCTATATGGATACATGTAGTTGGAAGTCTAAATCAAACACGGTTTCTGCTAGCTCTTTGAAACTTGGCACAATAATGTAGTTCCAAGTTCTATCGCTATGGTTTGTGTCCTATTGAAGCAGCCCCAAGCAGAGACTGAGGAGAATCACTTTCATTGAAAGGGGTTGCCTAGCTTCCAAAAAACCACGAGTTTCCGGAAATCTCAGCAAACATTTTTTAACCCAATCATGATGATACTGGCAGGTAATGATCAGGACACCATTCCCACTTGGCTCACCAAATTTCGTTCTTCTAGATTAAAACGTTCGTTTGCAATAACCGTTTTCATGTTTAGGTTTCACTCTGTTTTCTCCTATATGGATACAAGTATTTGGAACTCATAATCAAGCACGGTTTGTGCTAGCTCTTTGAAACTTGGCACAATAATGTAGTTCCAAGTTCTATCGCTATGGTTTGTGTCCTACTGAAGTAGCCCTAAGCAGAGACTGACGAGAATCACTTTCATTGAAAGGGGTTGCCAAGCTTCCAAAAAGCTACGAGTTTCCTGAAATTTCAGCAAACATTTTTTCACCCAATCTGGATGATACTGGCAGGTAATGATCAGTACACCAATCCCACTTGGCTCACCAAATTTCGTTCTTCTAGGTGAAACCGTTCGTTGGCAGTAACCGATTTCATGTTCAGGTTTCACTCTGTTTTCTCCTATATGGATACATGTATTTGGAACTCAAAATGAAGCACGGTTTGTGCTAGCTCTTTGAAACTTGGCACAATCATGTAGTTCCAAGTTCTTTCGCTATGGTTTGTGTCCTATTGAAGTAGCCCCAAGCAGAGACTGACGAGAATCACTTTCATTGAAAAGGGTTGCCAAGCTTCCAAAAAGCTATGAGTTTCCTGAAATCTCAGCAAAGATTTTTTCACCCAATCTTGATGATACTGGCATGTAATGATCAGTACACCAATCCCACTTGGCTCACCAAATTTCGTTCTTCTAAGTTAAACCGTTCCTTTGCAGTAACCGTTTTCATGTTTAGGTTTCACTCTGTTTTCTCCTATATGGATACATGCATTTGGAACTCAATATCAAGCACGATTTGTGCTAGCTCTTTGAAACTTGGCACAATAATGGAGTTCCAAGTTCTATCACTATGGTTTGTGTTTTATTGAAGTAGCCCCAAGCAGAGACTGACGAAAATCACTTTCATTGAAAGGGGTTGCCAAACTTCCAAAAAACTACGAGTTTCCGGAAATCTCAGCAAACATTTTTCACCCAATCTTGATGATACTTGCAGGTAATGATCAGGACACCAATCCCACTTGGCTCACCAAATTTCGTTCTTCTAGATTCAACCGTTCCTTTGCAGTACCGGTTTTAATGTTTAGATTTCACTCTGTTTTCTCCTATATGGATACATGTATTTGGAACTCAATATCAAGCACGGTTTGTGCTAGCTCTTTGAAATTTGGCACAAAAATGTAGTTCCAAGTTCTATCGCTATGGTTTGTGTAATATTGAAGTAGCCCCAAGCAGAGACTGACGAGAATCACTTTCATTGAAAGGGGTTGCCAAGCTTCCAAAAAACTACGAGTTTCCCGGAAATCTCAGCAAACATTTTTTTCACCCAATCTTGATGATACTTGCAGGTAATGATCAGGATACCAATCCCACTTGGCTCACCAAATTTCGTTCTTCTAGATTAAATCGTTCGTTTGCAATAACCGTTTTCATGTTTAGGTTTCACTCTGTTTTCTCCTATATGGATACAAGTATTTGGAACTCAAATCAAGCACGGTTTGTGCTAGCTCTTTGAAACTTGGCACAATAATGTAGTTCCAAGTTCTATCGCTATGGTTTGTGTCCTATTGAAGTAGCCCCAAGCATAGACTGACGAGAATCACTTTCATTGAAAGGGGTTGCCAAGCTTCCAAAAAGCTACGAGTTTCCTGAAATCTCAGCAAACATTTTTTCACCCAATCTTGATGATACTGGCAGGTAATGATCAGTACACCAATCCCACTTGGCTCACCAAATTTCCTTCTTCTAGTTTAAACCGTTCGTTTGCACTAACCGTTTTCATGTTTAGGTTTCACTCTGTTTTCTCCTATATGGATACATGTATTTGGAACTCAATATCAAGCACGGTTTGTGCTAACTCTTTGAAACGTGGCACAATAATGTAGTTCCAAGTTCTATCCCTATGGTTTGTGTACTATTGAAGTAGCCCCAAGCAGAGACTGACGAGAATCACTTTCATTGAAAGGGGTTGCCAAGCTTCCAAAAAACTACGAGTTTCCTGAAATCTCAGCAAACATTTTTTAACCCAATCTTGATGATACTGGCAGGTAATGATCAGTACACCAATCCCACTTGGCTCACCAAATTTCGTTCTTCTAGGTTAAACCGTTCGTTTGCAGGAACCGTTTTCATGTTTAGGTTTCACTCTGTTTTCTCCTATATGGATACATGTAGTTGGAACTCTAAATCAAACACGGTTTGTGCTAGCTCTTTGAAACTTGGCACAATAATGTAGTTCCAAGTTCTATCGCTATGGTTTGTGCCCTATTGAAATAGCCCCAAGCAGAGACTGACGAGAATCACTTTCATTGAAAGGGGTTGCCAAGCTTCCAAAAAGCTACGAGTTTCCTGAAATCTCAGCAAACATTTTTTCACCCAATCTTGATGATACTGGCAGGTAATGATCAGTACACCAATCCCACTTGGCTCACCAAATTTCGTTCTTCTAGGTTAAACCGTTCCTTTGCAGTAACCGTTTTCATGTTTAGGTTTCACTCTGTTTTCTCCTATATGGATACAAGTAGTTGGAACTCAAAATCAAACATGGTTTGTGCTAGCTCTTTGAAACTTGGCACAATAATGTAGCTCCAAGTTCTATCGATATGGTTGGTGTCCTATTGAAGTAGCCACAAGCAGAGACTGACGAGGATCACTTTCATTGAAAGGGGTTGCCAAGCTTACAAAAAGCTATGTGTTTCCTGAAATCTCAGCAAACATTTTTTCACCCAATCTGGATGATACTGCAGGTAATGATCAGTACACCAATCCCACTTGGCTCACCAAATTTCGTTCTAGGTTAAACCGTTCCTTTGCACTAACCGTTTTCATGTTTAGGTTTCACTCTGTTTTCTCCTATATGGATACATGTAGTTGGAACTCTAAATGAAACACGGTTTGTGCTAGCTCTTTGAAACTTGGCACAATAATGTAGTTCCAAGTTCTATCGCTATGGTATGTGCCCTATTGAAATAGCCCCAAACAGAGACTGACGAGAATCACTTTCATTGAAAGGGGTTGCTAAGCTTTCAAAAAGCTACGAGTTTCCTGAAATCTCAGCAAACATTTTTTCACCCAATCTTGATGATACTGGCAGGTAATGATTAGTACAGCAATCCCACTTGGCTCATGAAATTTAGTTCTTCTAGGTTAAACCGTTCCTTTGCACTAACCGTTTTCATGTTTAGGTTTCACTCTGTTTTCTCCTATATGGATACATGTATTTGGAACTCTAAATCAAACATGGTTTGTGCTAGCTCTTTGAAACTTGGCACAATAATGGAGTTCCAAGTTCTATCGCTATGGTTTGTGTCCTATTGAAGTAGCCCCAAGCAGAGACTGATGAGAATCACTTCCATTGAAAGGGGTTGACAAGCTTCAGAAAATTACGAGTTTCCTGAAATCTCAGCAAACATTTTTTCATCCAATCTTGATGATACCTGCAGGTAATGATCAGTACACCAATCCCACTTGGCTCACCAGATTTCGTTCTTCTAGATTAAACCGTTTGTTTGCAGTAACCGTTTTCATGTTTAGGTTTCACTCTGTTTTCTCCTATACGGATACATGCATTTGGAACTCAATATCAAGCAGGGTTTGTGCTAGCTCTTTGAAACTTGCCACAATAATGTAGTTCCAAGTTCTATCGCTATGGTTTGTGTCCTATTGAAGCAGCCCCAAGCAGAGACTGACGAGAATCACTTTCATTGAAAGGGGTTGCCAAGCTTCCAAAAAGCAACGAGTTTCCTGAAATCTCAGCAAACATTTTTTCACCCAATCTTGATGACACTGGCAGGTAATGATCAGTACACCAATCCCACTGGGCTCGCCAAATTTCGTTCTTCTAGGTTAAACCGTTCCTTTGCAGTAACCATTTTCATGTTTAGGTTTCACTCTCTTTTCTCCTATATGGATACATGTATTTGGAACTGTAAATCAAACACGGTTTGTGCTAGCTCTTTGAAATTTTGCACAATAATGTAGTTCCAAGTTCTATCGCTATGGCTTGTGTCCTATTAAAGTAGCCCCAAGCAGAGACTGACGAGAATCACTTTCATTGAAAGGGGTTGCCAAGCTTCCAAAAAACTAAGAGTTTCCTGAAAATTCAGCAAACATTTTTTCACCCAATCTTGATGATACTGGCAGGTAATGATCAGTACACCAATCCCACTTGGCTCACCAAATTTCCTTCTTCTAGTTTAAACCGTTCGTTTGCACTAACCGTTTTCATGTTTAGGTTTCACTCTGTTTTCTCCTATATGGATACATGTATTTGGAACTCAATATCAAGCACGGTTTGTGCTAACTCTTTGAAAACTTGGCACAATAATGTAGTTCCAAGTTCTATCGCTATGGTTTGTGTCCTATTGAAGTAGCCCCAAGCAGAGACTGACGAGAATCACTTTCATTGAAAGGGGTTGCCAAGCTTCCAAAAAGCTACGAGTTTCCTGAAATCTCAGCAAACATTTTATCACCCAATCTTGATGATACTGGCAGGTAATGATCGGTACACCAATCGCACGTGGCTCACCAAATTTCACGCTTCTAGGTTAAACCATTCCTTTGCAGGAATCGTTTTCATGTTTAGGTTTCACTCTCTTTTCTCCTATATGGATACATGTAGTTGGAACTCTAAATCAAACACGGTTTGTGCTAGCTCTTTGAAACTTGGCACAATAATGTAGTTCCAAGTTCTATTGCTATGGTTTGTGTCCTATTGAACTAGCCCCAAGCGTAGACTGACGAGAATCACTTTCATTGAAAGGGGTTGCCAAGCTTCCAAAAAACTACGAGTTTCCGGAAATCTCAGCAAACTTTTTTTCACCCAATCTTGATGATACTGCCAGGTAATGATGAGTACACCAATCCCACTTGGCTCACCAAATTTCGTTCTTCTAGGTTAAACCGTTCCTTTGCACTAACCGTTTTCATGTTTAGGTTTCACTCTGTTTTCTCCTATATGGATACATGTACTTGGAACTCTAAATCAAACACGGTTTGTGCTAGCTCTTTGAAACTTGGCACAATAATGTAGTTCCAAGTTCTATCGCTATGGTTTGTGTCCTATTGAAGTATCCCCAAGCAGAGACTGACGAGAATCACTTTCATTCAAAGGGGTTGCCAAGCTTCCAAAAAACTACGAGTTTCCTGAAATCTCAGCAAACATTTTTTCACCCAATCATGATGATACTGGCAGGTAATGATCAGTACACGAATCCCACTTGGCTCACCAAATTTCGTTCTTCTAGGTTAAACCGTTCCTTTGCACTAACCGTTTTCATGTTTAGGTTTCACTATGTTTTCTCCTATATGGATACATGTATTTGGAACTCTAAATCAAACACGGTTTGTGCTAGCTCTTTGAAACTTGGCACAGTAATGTAGTTCCAAGTTCTATCGCTATGGTTTGTGTCCTATTGAAGTAGCCCCAAGCAGAGACTGATGAGAATCACTTTCATTGAAAGGGGTTGCCAAGCTTACAAAAAGCTACGAGTTTCCTGAAATCTCAGCAAACATTTTTTCAACCAATCTGGATGATACTGCAGGTAATGATCAGTACACCAATCCCACTTGGCTCACCAAATTTCGTTCTTCTAGGTTAAACCGTTCGTTTGCAGTAACCGTTTTCATGTTTAGGTTTCACTCTGTTTTCTCCTATATGGATACATGTAGTTGGAACTCTAAATCAAACACGGTTTGTGCTAGCTCTTTGAAACTTGGCACAATAATGTAGTTCCAAGTTCTATCGCTATGGTTTGTGCCCTATTGAAATAGCCCCAAGCAGAGACTGACGAGAATCACTTTCATTGAAAGGGGTTGCCAAGCTTCCAAAAAGCTACGAGTTTCCTGAAATCTCAGCAAACATTTTTTCACCCAATCTGGATGATACTGGCAGGTAATGATCAGTACACCAATCCCACTTGGCTCACCAAATTTCGTTCTTCTAGGTTAAACCGTTCCTTTGCAGTAACCGTTTTCATGTTTAGGTTTCACTCTGTTTTCTCCTATATGGATACAAGTAGTTGGAACTCTAAATCAAACATGGTTTGTGCTAGCTCTTTGAAACTTGGCACAATAATGTAGCTCCAAGTTCTATCGATATGGTTGGTGTCCTATTGAAGTAGCCACAAGCAGAGACTGACGAGAATCACTTTTATTGAAAGGGGTTGCCAAGCTTCCAAAAAGCTACGAGTTTCCTGAAATCTCAGCAAACATTTTTTCACCCAATCTTGATGATACCTGCAGGTAATGATCAGTCCACCAATCCCACTTGGCTCACCAAATTTCATTCTTCTAGGTTAAACCGTTCCTTTGCACTAACCGTTTTCATGTTTAGGTTTCACTATGTTTTCTCCTATATGGATACATGTAGTTGGAACTCTAAATCAAACACGGTTTGTGCTAGCTCTTTGAAACTTGGCACAGTAATGTAGTTCCAAGTTCTATCGCTATGGTTTGTGTCCTATTGAAGTAGCCCCAAGCAGAGACTGACGAGGATAACTTTCATTGAAAGGGGTTGCCAAGCTTACAAAAAGCTATGAGTTTCCTGAAATCTCAGCAAACATTTTTTCACCCAATCTGGATGATACTGCAGGTAATGATCAGTACACCAATCCCACTTGGCTCACCAAATTTCGTTCTTCTAGGTTAAACCGTTCCTTTGCACTAACCGTTTTCATGTTTAGGTTTCACTCTGTTTTCTCCTATATGGATACATGTAGTTGGAACTCTAAATCAAACACGGTTTGTGCTAGCTCTTTTAAACTTGGCACAATAATGTAGTTCCAAGTTCTATCGCTATGGTATGTGCCCTATTGAAATAGCCCCAAACAGAGACTGACGAGAATCACTTTCATTGAAAGGGGTTGCTAAGCTTCCAAAAAGCTACGAGTTTCCTGAAATCTCAGCAAACATTTTTTCACCCAATCTTGATGATACTGGCAGGTAATGATTAGTACAGCAATCCCACTTGGCTCACCAAATTTAGTTCTTCTAGGTTAAACCGTTCCTTTGCACTAACCGTTTTCATGTTTAGGTTTCACTCTGTTTTCTCCTATATGGATACATGTATTTGGAACTCTAAATCAAACATGGTTTGTGCTAGCTCTTTGAAACTTGGCACAATAATGGAGTTCCAAGTTCTATCGCTATGGTTTGTGTCCTATTGAAGTAGCCCCAAGCAGAGACTGATGAGAATCACTTCCATTGAAAGGGGTTGACAAGCTTCCAAAAAATTACGAGTTTCCTGAAATCTCAGCAAACATTTTTTCATCCAATCTTGATGATACCTGCAGGTAATGATCAGTACACCAATCCCACTTGGCTCACCAAATTTCGTTCTTCTAGATTAAACCGTTTGTTTGCAGTAACCGTTTTCATGTTTAGGTTTCACTCTGTTTTCTCCTATACGGATACATGCATTTGGAACTCAATATCAAGCAGGGTTTGTGCTAGCTCTTTGAAACTTGCCACAATAATGTAGTTCCAAGTTCTATCGCTATGGTTTGTGTCCTATTGAAGCAGCCCCAAGCAGAGACTGACGAGAATCACTTTCATTGAAAGGGGTTGCCAAGCTTCCAAAAAGCAACGAGTTTCCTGAAATCTCAGCAAACATTTTTTCACCCAATCTTGATGACACTGGCAGGTAATGATCAGTACACCAATCCCACTGGGCTCGCCAAATTTCGTTCTTCTAGGTTAAACCGTTCCTTTGCAGTAACCATTTTCATGTTTAGGTTTCACTCTCTTTTCTCCTATATGGATACATGTATTTGGAACTGTAAATCAAACACGGTTTGTGCTAGCTCTTTGAAATTTTGCACAATAATGTAGTTCCAAGTTCTATCGCTATGGCTTGTGTCCTATTAAAGTAGCCCCAAGCAGAGACTGACGAGAATCACTTTCATTGAAAGGGGTTGCCAAGCTTCCAAAAAACTAAGAGTTTCCTGAAAATTCAGCAAACATTTTTTCACCCAATCTTGATGATACTGGCAGGTAATGATCAGTACACCAATCCCACTTGGCTCACCAAATTTCCTTCTTGTAGTTTAAACCGTTCGTTTGCACTAACCGTTTTCATGTTTAGGTTTCACTCTGTTTTCTCCTATATGGATACATGTATTTGGAACTCAATATCAAGCACGGTTTGTGCTAACTCTTTGAAACTTGGCACAATAATGTAGTTCCAAGTTCTATCCCTATGGTTTGTGTACTATTGAAGTAGCCCCAAGCAGAGACTGACGAGAATCACTTTCATTGAAAGGGGTTGCCAAGCTTCCAAAAAACTACGAGTTTCCTGAAATCTCAGCAAACATTTTTTAACCCAATCTTGATGATACTGGCAGGTAATGATCAGTACACCAATCCCACTTGGCTCACCAAATTTCGTTCTTCTAGGTTAAACCGTTCCTTTGCAGGAACCGTTTACATGTTTAGGTTTCACTCTGTTTTAACCTATATGGATACATGTAGTTGGAACTCTAAATAAAACACGGTTTGTGCTAGCTCTTTGAAACTTGGCACAATAATGTAGTTCCAACTTCTATCACTCTGGTTTGTGCCCTATTGAAATAGCACCAAGCAGAGACTGACGAGAATCACTTTCATTGAAAGGGGTTGCCAAGCTTCCAAAAAGCTACGAGTTTCCTGAAATCTCAGCAAACATTTTTTCACCCAATCTGGATGATACTGGCAGGTAATGATCAGTATACCAATCCCACTTGGCTCACCAAATTTCGTTCTTCTAGGTTAAACCGTTCCTTTGCAGTAACCGTTTTCATGTTTAGGTTTCACTCTGTTTTCTCCTATATGGATACAAGTAGTTGGAACTCTAAATCAAACATGGTTTGTGCTAGCTCTTTGAAACTTGGCACAATAATGTAGCTCCAAGTTCTATCGATATGGTTGGTGTCCTATTGAAGTAGCCACAAGCAGAGACTGACGAGAATCACTTTTATTGAAAGGGGTTGCCAAGCTTCCAAAAAGCTACGAGTTTCCTGAAATCTCAGCAAACATTTTTTCACCCAATCTGGATGATACTGCAGGTAATGATCAGTACACCAATCCCACGTGGCTCACCAAATTTCACGCTTCTAGGTTAAACCATTCCTTTGCAGGAACCGTTTTCATGTTTAGGTTTCACTCTCTTTTCTCCTATATGGATACATGTAGTTGGAACTCTAAATCAAACACGGTTTGTGCTAGCTCTTTGAAACTTGGCACAATAATGTAGTTCCAAGTTCTATCGCTATGGTTTGTGTCCTATTGAACTAGCCCCAAGCGTAGACTGACGAGAATCACTTTCATTGAAAGGGGTTGCCAAGCTTCCAAAAAACTACGAGTTTCCGGAAATCTCAGCTAACTTTTTTTGACCCAATCTTGATGATACTGCCAGGTAATTATGAGTACACCAATCCCACTTGGCTCACCAAATTTCGTTCTTCTAGGTTAAACCGTTCCTTTGCACTAACCGTTTTCATGTTTAGGTTTCACTCTGTTTTCTCCTATATGGATACATGTATTTGGAACTCTAAATCAAACACGGTTTGAGCTAGCTCTTTGAAACTTGGCACAATAATGTAGTTCCAAGTTCTATCGCTATGGTTTGTGTCCTATTGAAGTAGCCCCAAGCAGAGACTGACGAGAATCACTTTCATTCAAAGGGGTTGCCAAGCTTCCAAAAAACTACGAGTTTCCTGAAATCTCAGCAAACATTTTTTCACCCAATCATGATGATACTGGCAGGTAATGATCAGTACACGAATCCCACTTGGCTCACCAAATTTCGTTCTTCTAGGTTAAACCGTTCCTTTGCACTAACCGTTTTCATGTTTAGGTTTCACTATGTTTTCTCCTATATGGATACATGTATTTGGAACTCTAAATCAAACACGGTTTGTGCTAGCTCTTTGAAACTTGGCACAGTAATGTAGTTCCAAGTTCTATCGCTATGGTTTGTGTCCTATTGAAGTAGCCCCAAGCAGAGACTGATGAGAATCACTTTCATTGAAAGGGGTTGCCAAGCTTACAAAAAGCTACGAGTTTCCTGAAATCTCAGCAAACATTTTTTTCAACCAATCTGGATGATACTGCAGGTAATGATCAGTACACCAATCCCACTTGGCTCACCAAATTTCGTTCTTCTAGGTTAAACCGTTCGTTTGCAGTAACCGTTTTCATGTTTAGGTTTCACTCTGTTTTCTCCTATATGGATACATGTAGTTGGAACTCTAAATCAAACACGGTTTGTGCTAGCTCTTTGAAACTTGGCACAATAATGTAGTTCCAAGTTCTATCGCTATGGTTTGTGCCCTATTGAAATAGCCCCAAGCAGAGACTGACGAGAATCACTTTCATTGAAAGGGGTTGCCAAGCTTCCAAAAAGCTACGAGTTTCCTGAAATCTCAGCAAACATTTTTTCACCCAATCTGGATGATACTGGCAGGTAATGATCAGTACACCAATCCCACTTGGCTCACCAAATTTCGTTCTTCTAGGTTAAACCGTTCCTTTGCAGTAACCGTTTTCATGTTTAGGTTTCACTCTGTTTTCTCCTATATGGATACAAGTAGTTGGAACTCTAAATCAAACATGGTTTGTGCTAGCTCTTTGAAACTTGGCACAATAATGTAGCTCCAAGTTCTATCGATATGGTTGGTGTCCTATTGAAGTAGCCACAAGCAGAGACTGACGAGAATCACTTTTATTGAAAGGGGTTGCCAAGCTTCCAAAAAGCTACGAGTTTCCTGAAATCTCAGCAAACATTTTTTCACCCAATCTTGATGATACCTGCAGGTAATGATCAGTCCACCAATCCCACTTGGCTCACCAAATTTCATTCTTCTAGGTTAAACCGTTCCTTTGCACTAACCGTTTTCATGTTTAGGTTTCACTATGTTTTCTCCTATATGGATACATGTAGTTGGAACTCTAAATCAAACACGGTTTGTGCTAGCTCTTTGAAACTTGGCACAGTAATGTAGTTCCAAGTTCTATCGCTATGGTTTGTGTCCTATTGAAGTAGCCCCAAGCAGAGACTGACGAGGATAACTTTCATTGAAAGGGGTTGCCAAGCTTACAAAAAGCTATGAGTTTCCTGAAATCTCAGCAAACATTTTTTCACCCAATCTGGATGATACTGCAGGTAATGATCAGTACACCAATCCCACTTGGCTCACCAAATTTCGTTCTTCTAGGTTAAACCGTTCCTTTGCACTAACCGTTTTCATGTTTAGGTTTCACTCTGTTTTCTCCTATATGGATACATGTAGTTGGAACTCTAAATCAAACACGGTTTGTGCTAGCTCTTTTAAACTTGGCACAATAATGTAGTTCCAAGTTCTATCGCTATGGTATGTGCCCTATTGAAATAGCCCCAAACAGAGACTGACGAGAATCACTTTCATTGAAAGGGGTTGCTAAGCTTCCAAAAAGCTACGAGTTTCCTGAAATCTCAGCAAACATTTTTTCACCCAATCTTGATGATACTGGCAGGTAATGATTAGTACAGCAATCCCACTTGGCTCACCAAATTTAGTTCTTCTAGGTTAAACCGTTCCTTTGCACTAACCGTTTTCATGTTTAGGTTTCACTCTGTTTTCTCCTATATGGATACATGTATTTGGAACTCTAAATCAAACATGGTTTGTGCTAGCTCTTTGAAACTTGGCACAATAATGGAGTTCCAAGTTCTATCGCTATGGTTTGTGTCCTATTGAAGTAGCCCCAAGCAGAGACTGATGAGAATCACTTCCATTGAAAGGGGTTGACAAGCTTCCAAAAAATTACGAGTTTCCCTTCTTTTCTGAAATCTCAGCAAACATTTTTTCATCCAATCTTGATGATACCTGCAGGTAATGATCAGTACACCAATCCCACTTGGCTCACCAAATTTCGTTCTTCTAGATTAAACCGTTTGTTTGCAGTAACCGTTTTCATGTTTAGGTTTCACTCTGTTTTCTCCTATACGGATACATGCATTTGGAACTCAATATCAAGCAGGGTTTGTGCTAGCTCTTTGAAACTTGCCACAATAATGTAGTTCCAAGTTCTATCGCTATGGTTTGTGTCCTATTGAAGCAGCCCCAAGCAGAGACTGATGAGAATCACTTTCATTGAAAGGGGTTGCCAAGCTTCCAAAAAGCAACGAGTTTCCTGAAATCTCAGCAAACATTTTTTCACCCAATCTTGATGACACTGGCAGGTAATGATCAGTACACCAATCCCACTGGGCTCGCCAAATTTCGTTCTTCTAGGTTAAACCGTTCCTTTGCAGTAACCATTTTCATGTTTAGGTTTCACTCTCTTTTCTCCTATATGGATACATGTATTTGGAACTGTAAATCAAACACGGTTTGTGCTAGCTCTTTGAAATTTTGCACAATAATGTAGTTCCAAGTTCTATCGCTATGGCTTGTGTCCTATTAAAGTAGCCCCAAGCAGAGACTGACGAGAATCACTTTCATTGAAAGGGGTTGCCAAGCTTCCAAAAAACTAAGAGTTTCCTGAAAATTCAGCAAACATTTTTTTCACCCAATCTTGATGATACTGGCAGGTAATGATCAGTACACCAATCCCACTTGGCTCACCAAATTTCCTTCTTCTAGTTTAAACCGTTCGTTTGCACTAACCGTTTTCATGTTTAGGTTTCACTCTGTTTTCTCCTATATGGATACATGTATTTGGAACTCAATATCAAGCACGGTTTGTGCTAACTCTTTGAAACTTGGCACAATAATGTAGTTCCAAGTTCTATCCCTATGGTTTGTGTACTATTGAAGTAGCCCCAAGCAGAGACTGACGAGAATCACTTTCATTGAAAGGGGTTGCCAAGCTTCCAAAAAACTACGAGTTTCCTGAAATCTCAGCAAACATTTTTTAACCCAATCTTGATGATACTGGCAGGTAATGATCAGTACACCAATCCCACTTGGCTCACCAAATTTCGTTCTTCTAGGTTAAACCGTTCCTTTGCAGGAACCGTTTACATGTTTAGGTTTCACTCTGTTTTAACCTATATGGATACATGTAGTTGGAACTCTAAATAAAACACGGTTTGTGCTAGCTCTTTGAAACTTGGCACAATAATGTAGTTCCAAGTTCTATCACTCTGGTTTGTGCCCTATTGAAATAGCACCAAGCAGAGACTGACGAGAATCACTTTCATTGAAAGGGGTTGCCAAGCTTCCAAAAAGCTACGAGTTTCCTGAAATCTCAGCAAACATTTTTTCACCCAATCTGGATGATACTGGCAGGTAATGATCAGTATACCAATCCCACTTGGCTCACCAAATTTCGTTCTTCTAGGTTAAACCGTTCCTTTGCAGTAACCGTTTTCATGTTTAGGTTTCACTCTGTTTTCTCCTATATGGATACAAGTAGTTGGAACTCTAAATCAAACATGGTTTGTGCTAGCTCTTTGAAACTTGGCACAATAATGTAGCTCCAAGTTCTATCGATATGGTTGGTGTCCTATTGAAGTAGCCACAAGCAGAGACTGACGAGAATCACTTTTATTGAAAGGGGTTGCCAAGCTTCCAAAAAGCTACGAGTTTCCTGAAATCTCAGCAAACATTTTTTCACCCAATCTGGATGATACTGCAGGTAATGATCAGTACACCAATCCCACGTGGCTCACCAAATTTCACGCTTCTAGGTTAAACCATTCCTTTGCAGGAACCGTTTTCATGTTTAGGTTTCACTCTCTTTTCTCCTATATGGATACATGTAGTTGGAACTCTAAATCAAACACGGTTTGTGCTAGCTCTTTGAAACTTGGCACAATAATGTAGTTCCAAGTTCTATCGCTATGGTTTGTGTCCTATTGAACTAGCCCCAAGCGTAGACTGACGAGAATCACTTTCATTGAAAGGGGTTGCCAAGCTTCCAAAAAACTACGAGTTTCCGGAAATCTCAGCTAACTTTTTTTCACCCAATCTTGATGATACTGCCAGGTAATTATGAGTACACCAATCCCACTTGGCTCACCAAATTTCGTTCTTCTAGATTAAACCGTTCCTTTGCACTAACCGTTTTCATGTTTAGGTTTCACTCTGTTTTCTCCTATATGGATACATGTATTTGGAACTCTAAATCAAACACGGTTTGTGCTAGCTCTTTGAAACTTGGCACAATAATGTAGTTCCAAGTTCTATCGCTATGGTTTGTGTCCTATTGAAGTAGCCCCAAGCAGAGACTGACGAGAATCACTTTCATTCAAAGGGGTTGCCAAGCTTCCAAAAAACTACGAGTTTCCTGAAATCTCAGCAAACATTTTTTCACCCAATCATGATGATACTGGCAGGTAATGATCAGTACACGAATCCCACTTGGCTCACCAAATTTCGTTCTTCTAGGTTAAACCGTTCCTTTGCACTAACCGTTTTCATGTTTAGGTTTCACACTGTTTTCTCCTATATAGATACATGCATTTTAACTCAAAATCAAGCACGGTTTGTGCTAGCTCTTTGAAACTTGGCACAAAATTTATGTAGTTCCAAGTTCTATCGCTATGGTTTGTGTCCTATTGAAGTAGCCCCAAGCAGAGACTGATGAGAATCACTTTCATTGAAAGGGGTTGCCAAGCTTACAAAAAGCTACGAGTTTCCTGAAATCTCAGCAAACATTTTTTCAACCAATCTGGATGATACGGCAGGTAATGATCAGTACACCAATCCCACTTGGCTCACCAAATTTCGTTCTTCTAGGTTAAACCGTTCGTTTGCAGTAACCGTTTTCATGTTTAGGTTTCACTCTGTTTTCTCCTATATGGATACATGTAGTTGGAACTCTAAATAAAACACGGTTTGTGCTAGCTCTTTGAAACTTGGCACAATAATGTAGTTCCAAGTTCTATCGCTATGGTTTGTGCCCTATTGAAATAGCCCCAAGCAGAGACTGACGAGAATCACTTTCATTGAAAGGGGTTGCCAAGCTTCCAAAAAGCTACGAGTTTCCTGAAATCACAGCAAACATTTTTTCACCAAATCTGGATGATACTGGCAGGTAATGATCAGTACACCAATCCCACTTGGCTCACCAAATTTTGTTCTTCTAGGTTAAACCGTTCCTTTGCAGTAACCGTTTTCATGTTTAGGTTTCACTCTGTTTTCTCCTATATGGATACAAGTAGTTGGAACTCTAAATCAAACATGGTTTGTGCTAGCTCTTTGAAACTTGGCACAATAATGTAGCTCCAAGTTCTATCGATATGGTTGGTGTCCTATTGAAGTAGCCACAAGCAGAGACTGACGAGAATCACTTTTATTGAAAGGGGTTGCCAAGCTTCCAAAAAGCTACGAGTTTCCTGAAATCTCAGCAAACATTTTTTCACCCAATCTTGATGATACCTGCAGGTAATGATCAGTCCACCAATCCCACTTGGCTCACCAAATTTCATTCTTCTAGGTTAAACCGTTCCTTTGCACTAACCGTTTTGATGTTTAGGTTTCACTATGTTTTCTCCTATATGGATACATGTATTTGGAACTCTAAATCAAACACGGTTTGTGCTAGCTCTTTGAAACTTGGCACAGTG
>NW_027551955.1:0-59861 GCF_045843805.1 Urocitellus parryii | reverse complement strand
AAACTTAGCACAAACCGTGTTTGATTTAGAGTTCCAACTACATGTATCCATATAGGAGAAAACAGAGTGAAACCTAAACAATAAAACGGTTACTGCAAAGGAACGGTTTTACCTAGAAGAACGAAATTTGGTGAGCCAAGTGGGATTGGTGTACTGATCATTAATTGGAAGTATCATCAAGATTGGGTGAAAAAATGTTTGCTGATATTTCAGGAAACTCGCAGTTTTTGGAAGCTTGGCAACCCCTTTCAGTGAAAGGGATTCTCGTCAGTCTCTGCTTGGGGCTACATCAATAGCACACAAACCATAGCGATAGAACTTGGAACTACATTATTGTGCCAAGTTTCAAAGAGCTAGCACAAACCGTGTTTGATTTAGAGTTCCAACTACATGTATCCATATAGGAGAAAACAGAGTGAAACCTAAACATGAAAACGGTTACTGCAAAGGAACGGTTTAACCTAGAAGAACGAAATTTGGTGAGCCAAGTGGGATGGGTGGACTGATCATTAAATGGAAGTATCATCAAGATTGGGTCAAAAAATGTTTGCTGAGATTTCAGAAAACTCGTAGTTTTTTGGAAGCTTGGCAACCTCTTTCAGTGAAAGGGATTCTCGTCAGTCTCTGCTTGGGGCTACTTCAATAGCACAAAAACCGGAGCGATAGAACTTGGAACTACATTATTGTGCCAAGTTTCAAAGAGCTAGCACAAACCGTGTTTGATTTAGAGTTCCAACTACATGTATCCATATAGGAGAAAACAGAGTGAAACCTAAACATGAAAACGGTTACTGCAAAGGAACGGTTTAACCAAGAAGAACGAAATTTGGTGAGAAAAGTGGGATTGGTGTACTGATCATTAAACCTAAGTATCATCAAGACTGGGTGAAAAAATGTTTGCTGAGATTTCAGGAAACTCGTAGTTTTTTGGAAGCTTGGCAACCCCTTTCAATGAAAGGGATTCTCGTCAGTCTCTGCTTGGGGCTACTTCAATAGCACACAAACCATAGCGATAGAACTTGGAACTACATTATTGTGCCAAGTTTCAAAGAGCTAGCACAAACCGTGTTTGATTTAGAGTTCCAACTACATGTATCCATATAGGAGAAAACAGAGTGAAACCTAAACATGAAAACGGTTACTGCAAAGGAACGGTTTAACCTAGAAGAACGAAATTTAGTGAGCCAAGTGAGATTCGTGTACTGATCACTACCTGCAAGTATCATGAAGATTGGGTGAAAAATTGTTTGTTGAGATTTCAGGAAACTCGTAGTTTTTTGGAAGCTTGGCAACCCCTTTCAATGAAAGGGATTCTCGTCAGTCTCTGCTTGGGGCTACTTCAATAGCACACAAACCATAGCGATAGAACTTGGAACTACATTATTGTGCCAAGTTTCAAAGAGCTAGCACAAACCGTGTTTGATTTAGAGTTCCAACTACATGTATCCATATAGGAGATAACAGAGTGAAACCTAAACATGAAAACGGTTACTGCAAAGGTACGGTTTAACCAAGAAGAACGAAATTTGGTGAGCCAAGTGGGATTGGTGTACTGATCATTAAATGGAAGTATCATCAAGATTGGGTGAAAAAATGTTTGCTGAGATTTCAGGAAACTCGTAGTTTTTTGGAAGCTTGGCAACCCCTTTCAGTGAATGGGATTCTCGTCAGTCTCTGCTTGGGGCTACTTCAATAGCACACAAACCATAGCGATAGAACTTGGAACTACATTATTGTGCCAAGTTTCAAAGAGCTAGCACAAACCGTGTTTGATTTAGAGTTCCAACTACATGAATCCATATAGGAGAAAACAGAGTGAAACCTAAACATGAAAACGGTTACTGCAAAGGAACGGTTTAACCTAGAAGAACGAAATTTGGTGAGCCAAGTGGGATTGGTGTACTGATCATTAAATCGAAGTATCATCAAGATTGGGTGAAAAAATGTTTGCTGAGATTTCAGGAAACTCGTAGTTTTTTGGAAGCTTGGTAACCCCTTTCAATGAAAGGGATTCTCGTCAGTCTCTGCTTGGGGCTACTTCAATAGCACGCAAACCATAGGTATAGAATTTCTAACTACATTATTGTGCGAAGTTTCAAAGAGCTAGCACAAACCGTGTTTGATTTAGAGTTCCAACTACATGTATCCATATAGGAGAAAACAGAGTGAAACCTAAACAATAAAACGGTTACTGCAAAGGAACGGTTTTACCTAGAAGAACGAAATTTGGTGAGCCAAGTGGGATTGGTGTACTGATCATTAATTGGAAGTATCATCAAGATTGGGTGAAAAAATGTTTGCTGATATTTCAGGAAACTCGCAGTTTTTTGGAAGCTTGGCAACCCCTTTCAGTGAAAGGGATTCTCGTCAGTCTCTGCTTGGGGCTACATCAATAGCACACAAACCATAGCGATAGAACTTGGAACTACATTATTGTGCCAAGTTTCAAAGAGCTAGCACAAACCGTGTTTGATTTAGAGTTCCAACTACATGTATCCATATAGGAGAAAACAGAGTGAAACCTAAACATGAAAACGGTTACTGCAAAGGAACGGTTTAACCTAGAAGAACGAAATTTGGTGAGCCAAGTGGGATGGGTGGACTGATCATTAAATGGAAGTATCATCAAGATTGGGTCAAAAAATGTTTGCTGAGATTTCAGAAAACTCGTAGTTTTTGGAAGCTTGGCAACCTCTTTCAGTGAAAGGGATTCTCGTCAGTCTCTGCTTGGGGCTACTTCAATAGCACAAAAACCATAGCGATAGAACTTGGAACTACATTATTGTGCCAAGTTTCAAAGAGCTAGCACAAACCGTGTTTGATTTAGAGTTCCAACTACATGTATCCATATAGGAGAAAACAGAGTGAAACCTAAACATGAAAACGGTTACTGCAAAGGAACGGTTTAAACAAGAAGAACGAAATTTGGTGAGAAAAGTGGGATTGGTGTACTGATCATTAAACCTAAGTATCATCAAGACTGGGTGAAAAAATGTTTGCTGAGATTTCAGGAAACTCGTAGTTTTTTGGAAGCTTGGCAACCCCTTTCAATGAAAGGGATTCTCGTCAGTCTCTGCTTGGGGCTACTTCAATAGCACACAAACCATAGCGATAGAACTTGGAACTACATTATTGTGCCAAGTTTCAAAGAGCTAGCACAAACCGTGTTTGATTTAGAGTTCCAACTACATGTATCCATATAGGAGAAAACAGAGTGAAACCTAAACATGAAAACGGTTACTGCAAAGGAACGGTTTTAACCTAGAAGAACGAAATTTAGTGAGCCAAGTGAGATTCGTGTACTGATCACTACCTGCAAGTATCATGAAGATTGGGTGAAAAATTGTTTGTTGAGATTTCAGGAAACTCGTAGTTTTTTGGAAGCTTGGCAACCCCTTTCAATGAAAGGGATTCTCGTCAGTCTCTGCTTGGGGCTACTTCAATAGCACACAAACCATAGCGATAGAATTTCTAACTACATTATTGTGCCAAGTTTCAAAGAGCTAGCACAAACCGTGTTTGATTTAGAGTTCCAACTACATGTATCCATATAGGAGAAAACAGAGTGAAACCTAAACATGAAAACGGTTACTGCAAAGGTACGGTTTAGCCAAGAAGAACGAAATTTGGTGAGCCAAGTGGGATTGGTGTACTGATCATTAAATGGAAGTATCATCAAGATTGGGTGAAAAAATGTTTGCTGAGATTTCAGGAAACTCGTAGTTTTTTGGAAGCTTGGCAACCCCTTTCAGTGAATGGGATTCTCGTCAGTCTCTGCTTGGGGCTACTTCAATAGCACACAAACCATAGCGATAGAACTTGGAACTACATTATTGTGCCAAGTTTCAAAGAGCTAGCACAAACCGTGTTTGATTTAGAGTTCCAACTACATGAATCCATATAGGAGAAAACAGAGTGAAACCTAAACATGAAAACGGTTACTGCAAAGGAACGGTTTAACCTAGAAGAACGAAATTTGGTGAGCCAAGTGGGATTGTTGTACTGATCATTAAACCTAAGTATCATCAAGACTGGGTGAAAAAAATGTTTGCTGAGATTTCAGGAAACTCGTAGTTTTTTGCAAACTTGGCAACCCCTTTCAATGAAAGGGATACTCGTCAGTCTCTGCTTGGGGCTACTTCAATAGCACACAAACCCTAGCAATAGAACTCGGAACTACATTATTGTGCCAAGTTTCAAAGAGCTAGCACAAACCGTGTTTGATTTAGAGTTCCAACTACATGTATCCATATAGGAGAAAACAGAGTGAAACCTAAACATGAAAACGGTTACTGCAAAGGAACGGTTTAACCTAGAAGAACGAAATTTAGTGAGCCAAGTGGGATTCGTGTACTGATCACTACCTGCAAGTATCATCAAAAGATTGGGTGAAAAAATGTTTGCTGAGATTTCAGAAAACTCGCAGTTTTTGGAAGCTTGGCAACCCTTTCAATGAAAGGGATTCTCGTCCAGTCTCTGCTTGGGGCTACTTCAATAGCACACAAACCATAGCGATAGAACTTGGAACTACATTATTGTGCCAAGTTTCAAAGAGCTAGCACAACCGTGTTTGATTTAGAGTTCCAACTACATGTATCCAGATAGGAGAAAACAGAGTGAAACCTAAACATGAAAACGGTTACTGCAAAGGAACGGTTTAAACTAGAAGAACGAAATTTGGTGAGCCAAGTGGGATTGGTGTACTGATCATTAAGTGGAAGTATCATCAAGATTGGGTGAAAAAATGTTTGCTGAGATTTCAGGAAACTCGTAGTTTTTGGAAGCTTGGCAACCCCTTTCAATGAAAGGGATTCTCGTCAGTCTCTGCTTGGGGCTACTTCAATAGCACACAAACCATAGCGATAGAATTTCTAACTACATTATTGTGCGAAGTTTCAAAGAGCTAGCACAAACCGTGTTTGATTTAGAGTTCCAACTACATGTATCCATATAGGAGAAAACAGAGTGAAACCTAAACATGAAAACGGTTACTGCAAAGGAACGGTTTAACCTAGAAGAACGAAATTTGGTGAGCCAAGTGGGATTGGTGTACTGATCATTAAATGAGAAGTATCATCAAGATTGGGTGAAAAAATGTTTGCTGAGATTTCAGGAAACTCGTAGTTTTCTGGAAGCTTGGCAACCCCTTTCAATGAAAGGGATTTCGTCAGTCTCTGCTTGGGCTACTTCAGTAGCACACAAACCATAGTGATTGAACTTGGAACTACATTATTGTGCCAAGTTTCAAAGAGCTAGCACAAACCGTGTTTGATTTAGAGTTCCAACTACATGTATCCATATAGGAGAAAACAGAGTGAAACCTAAACATGAAAACGGTTACTGCAAAGGAACGGTTTAACCTAGAAGAACGAAATTTGGTGAGTCAAGTGGGATTGGTGTACTGATCATTAAACCTAAGTATCATCAAGACTGGGTGAAAAAATGTTTGCTGAGATTTCAGGAAACTCGTAGTTTTTTGCAAGCTTGGCAACCCCTTTCAATGAAAGGGATTCTCGTCAGTCTCTGCTTGGGGCTACTTCAATAGCACACAAACCATAGCGATAGAACTTGGAACTACATTATTGTGCCAAGTTTCAAAGAGCTAGCACAAACCGTGTTTGATTTAGAGTTCCAACTACATGTATCCATATAGGAGAAAACAGAGTGAAAACCTAAACATGAAAACGGTTACTGCAAAGGAACGGTTTAACCTAGAAGAACGAAATTTAGTGAGCCAAGTGGGATTCGTGTACTGATCACTACCTGCAAGTATCATCAAGATTGGGTGAAAAAATGTTTGCTGAGATTTCAGGAAACTCGTAGTTTTTTGGAAGCTTGGCAACCCCTTTCAATGAAAGGGATTCTCGTCAGTCTCTACTTGGGGCTACTTCAATAGCACACAAACCGTAGCGATAGAACTTGGAACTACATTATTGTGCCAAGTTTCAAAGAGCTAGCACAAACCGTGTTTGATTTAGAGTTCCAACTACATGTATCCATATAGGAGAAAACAGAGTGAAACCTAACATGAAAACGGTTACTGCAAAGGAACGGTTTAACCAAGAAGAACGAAATTTGGTGAGCCAAGTGGGATTGGTGTACTGATCATTAAATGGAAGTATCATCAAGATTGGGTGAAAAAATGTTTGCTGAGATTTCAGGAAACTCGTAGTTTTCTGGAAGCTTGGCAACCCCTTTCATGAAAGGGATTCTCGTCAGTCTCTGCTTGGGGCAACTTCAGTAGCACACAAACCATAGTGATTGAACTTGGAACTACATTATTGTGCCAAGTTTCAAAGAGCTAGCACAAACCGTGTTTGATTTAGAGTTCCAACTACATGTATCCAGATAGGAGAAAACAGAGTGAAACCTAAACATGAAAACGGTTACTGCAAAGGAATGGTTTAACCTAGAAGAACGAAATTTGGTGAGCCAAGTGTGATTGGTGTACTGATCATTAAACCTAAGTATCATCAAGACTGGGTGAAAAATGTTTGCTGAGATTTCAGGAAACTCGTAGTTTTTTGCAAGCTTGGCAACCCCTTTCAATGAAAGGGATTCTCGTCAGTCTCTGCTTGGGGCTACTTCAATAGCACACAAACCATAGCGATAGAACTTGGAACTACATTATTGTGCCAAGTTTCATAGAGCTAGCACAAACCGTGTTTGATTTAGAGTTCCAACTACATGTATCCATATAGGAGAAAACAGAGTGAAACCTAAACATGAAAACGGTTACTGCAAAGGAACGGTTTTACCTAGAAGAACGAAATTTGGTGAGCCAAGTGGGATTGGTGTACTGATCATTAAATGGAAGTATCATCAAGATTGGGTGAAAAAATGTTTGCTGATATTTCAGGAAACTCGCAGTTTTTTGGAAGCTTGCAACCCCTTTCAGTGAAAGTGATTCTCGTCAGTCTCTGCTTGGGGCTACTTCAATAGCACACAAACATAGCGATAGAACTTGGAACTACATTATTGTGCCAAGTTTCAAAGAGCTAGCACAAACCGTGTTTGATTTAGAGTTCCAACTACATGTATCCATATAGGAGAAAACAGAGTGAAACCTAAACATGAAAACGGTTACTGCAAAGGAACGGTTTAACCTAGAAGAACGAAATTTGGTGAGTCAAGTGGGATTGGTGTACTGATCATTAAACCTAAGTATCATCAAGACTGGGTGAAAAATGTTTGCTGAGATTTCAGGAAACTCGTAGTTTTTTGCAAGCTTGGCAACCCCTTTCAATGAAAGGATTCTCGTCAGTCTCTGCTTGGGGCTACTTCAATAGCACACAAACCATAGCGATAGAACTTGGAACTACATTATTGTGCCAAGTTTCAAAGAGCTAGCACAAACCGTGTTTGATTAGAGTTCCAACTACATGTATCCATATAGGAGAAAACAGAGTGAAACCTAAACATGAAAACGGTTACTGCAAAGGAAACGGTTTAACCTAGAAGAACGAAATTTAGTGAGCCAAGTGGGATTCGTGTACTGATCACTACCTGCAAGTATCATCAAGATTGGGTGAAAAAATGTTTGCTGAGATTTCAGGAAACTCGTAGTTTTTGGAAGCTTGGCAACCCCTTTCAATGAAAGGGATTCTCGTCAGTCTCTACTTGGGGCTACTTCAATAGCACACAAACCGTAGCGATAGAACTTGGAACTACATTATTGTGCCAAGTTTCAAAGAGCTAGCACAAACCGTGTTTGATTTAGAGTTCAACTACATGTATCCATATAGGAGAAAACAGAGTGAAACCTAAACATGAAAACGGTTACTGCAAAGGAACGGTTTAACCAAGAAGAACGAAATTTGGTGAGCGAAGTGGGATTGGTGTACTGATCATTAAATGGAAGTATCATCAAGATTGGGTGAAAAAATGTTTGCTGAGATTTCAGGAAACTCGTAGTTTTCTGGAAGCTTGGCAACCCCTTTTCAATGAAAGGGATTCTCGTCAGTCTCTGCTTGGGGCTACTTCAGTAGCACACAACCATAGTGATTGAACTTGGAACTACATTATTGTGCCAAGTTTCCAAAGAGCTAGCACAAACCGTGTTTGATTTAGAGTTCCAACTACATGTATCCAGATAGGAGAAAACAGAGTGAAACCTAAACATGAAAACGGTTACTGCAAAGGAACGGTATAACCTAGAAGAACGAAATTTGGTGAGCCAAGTGGGATTGGTGTACTGATCATTAAACATAAGTATCATCAAGACTGGGTTGAAAAATGTTTGCTGAGAGTTTCAGGAAACTCGTAGTTTTTTGCAAGCTTGGCAACCCCTTTCAATGAAAGGGATTCTCGTCAGTCTCTGCTTGGGCTACTTCAATAGCACACAAACCGTAGCGATAGAACTTGGAACTACATTATTGTGCCAAGTTTCAAAGAGCTAGCACAAAACCGTGTTTGATTTAGAGTTCCAACTACATGTAACCATATAGAGAAAACAGAGTGAAACCTAAACATGAAAAACGGTTACTGCAAAGGAACGGTTTAACCTAGAAGAACGAAATTTGGTGAGCCAAGTGGGATGGGTGGACTGATCAGTAAATGGAAGTATCATCAAGATTGGGTCAAAAAAATGTTTGCTGAGATTTCAGAAAACTCGTAGTTTTTTGGAAGCTTGGCAACCCCTTTCAATGAAAGGGATTCTCGTCAGTCTCTGCTTGGGGCTACTTCAATAGCACACAAACCGTAGCGATAGAACTTGGAACTACATTATTGTGCCAAGTTTCAAAGAGCTAGCACAAACCGTGTTTGATTTAGAGTTCCAACTACATGTATCCATATAGGAGAAAACAGAGTGAAACCTAAACATTAAAACGGTTACTGCAAAGGAACGGTTTAACCAAGAAGAACGAAATTTGGTGAGCCAAGTGGGATTGGTGTACTGATCATTAAATGGAAGTATCATCAAGATTGGGTGAAAAAATGTTTGCTGAGATTTCAGGAAACTCGTAGTTTTTTGGAAGCTTGGCAACCCCTTTCAGTGAAAGGATTCTCGTCAGTCTCTGCTTGGCGCTACTTCAATAGCACACAAACCATAGTGATAGAAGTTGGAACTACATTATTGTGCCAAGTTTCAAAGAGCTAGCACAAACCGTGTTTGATTTAGAGTTCCAACTACATGTATCCATATAGGAGAAAACAGAGTGAAATCTAAACATGAAAACGGTTACTGCAAAGGAACGGTTTAACCTAGAAGAACGAAATTTGGTGAGCCAAGTGGGATTGGTGTACTGATCATTAAACCTAAGTATCATCAAGACTGGGTGAAAAAATGTTTGCTGAGAATTTCAGGAAACTCGTAGTTTTTTGCAAGCTTGGCAACCCCTTTCCAATGAAAGGGATTCTCGTCAGTCTCTGCTTGGGGCTACTTCAATAGCACACAAACCATAGCAATAGAACTCGGAACTACATTATTGTGCCAAGTTTCAAAGAGCTAGCACAAACCGTGTTTGATTTAGAGTTCCAACTACATGTATCCATATAGGAGAACACAGAGTGAAACCTAAACATGAAAACGGTTACTGCAAAGGAACGGTTTAACCTAGAAGAACGAAATTTAGTGAGCCAAGTGGGATTCGTGTACTGATCACTACCTGCAAGTATCATCAAGAATGGGTGAAAAAATGTTTGCTGAGATTTCAGAAAACTCGCAGTTTTTTTGGAATCTTGGCAACCCCTTTCAATGAAAGGGACTCTCTTCAGTCTCTGCCTTGGGGCTACTTCAATAGCACACAAACCATAGCGATAGAACTTGGAACTACATTATTGTGCCAAGTTTCAAAGAGCTAGCACAACCGTGTTTGATTTAGTGTTCCAACTACATGTATCCAGATAGGAGAAAACAGAGTGAAACCTAAACATGAAAACGGTTACTGCAAAGGAATGGTTTAACATAGAAGAACGAAATTTGGTGAGCCAAGTGGGATTGGTGTACTGATCATTAAACCTAAGTATCATCAAGACTGGGAGAAAAAATGTTTGCTGAGATTTCAGGAAACTCGTAGTTTTTTGGAAGCTTGGCAACCCCTTTCAATGAAAGGGATTCTCGTCAGTCTCTGCTTGGGGCTACTTCAATAGCACACAAACCATAGCGATAGAACTTGGAACTACATTATTGTGCCAAGTTTCATAGAGCTAGCACAAACCGTGTTTGATTTAGAGTTCCAACTACATGTATCCATATAGGAGAAAACAGAGTGAAACCTAAACATGAAAACGGTTACTGCAAAGGAACGGTTTTACCTAGAAGAACGAAATTTGGTGAGCCAAGTGGGATTGGTGTACTGATCATTAAATGGAAGTATCATCAAGATTGGGTGAAAAAATGTTTGCTGATATTTCAGGAAACTCGCAGTTTTTTGGAAGCTTGCAACCCCTTTCAGTGAAATTGATTCTCGTCAGTCTCTGCTTGGGGCTACTTCAATAGCACACAAACCATAGCGATAGAACTTGGAACTACATTATTGTGCCAAGTTTCAAAGAGCTAGCACAAACCGTGTTTGATTTAGAGTTCCAACTACATGTATCCATATAGGAGAAAACAGAGTGAAACCTAAACATGAAAACGGTTACTGCAAAGGAACGGTTTAACCTAGAAGAACGAAAATTGGTGAGCGAAGTGAGATTCGTGTAGTGATAACTACCTGGAAGTATCATCAAGATTGTGTGAAAAAATGTTTCCTGAGATTTCAGGAAACTCGTAGTTTTTTGCAAGCTTGGAAACCCCTTTCAATGAAAGGGATTCTCGTCAGTCTCTGCTTGGGCTACTTCAATAGCACACAAACTGTAGCGATAGAACTTGAACTACATTATTGTGCCAAGTTTCAAAGAGCTAGCACAAACCGTGTTTGATTTAGAGTTCCAAGTACATGTATCCATATAGGAAAGAAAACAGAGTGAAACCTAAACATGAAAACGGTTACTGCAAAGGAACGGTTTAACCTAGAAGAACGAAATTGGTGAGCCAAGTGGGATTGGTGTACTGATCATTAAATGGAAGTATCATCAAGATTGGGTGAAAAATGTTTGCTGAGATTTCAGGAAAATCGTAGTTTTTTGGAAGCTTGGCAACCCCTTTCAGTGAAAGGGATTCTCGTCAGTCTCTGCTTGGGGCTACTTCAATAGCACACAAACCATAGCGATAGAAGTTGGAACTACATTATTGTGCCAAGTTTCAAAGAGCTAGCACAAACCGTGTTTGATTTATAGTTCCAACTACATGTATCCATATAGGAGAAAACAGAGTGAAACCTAAACATGAAAACGGTTACTGCAAAGGAACTGTTTAACCTAGATGAACGAAATTTAGTGAGCCAAGTGGGATTCGTGTACTGATCACTACCTGCAAGTATCATCAAGATTGGGTGAAAAAATGTTTGCTGAGATTTCAGAAAACTCGCAGTTTTTTGGAATCTTGGCAACCCCTTTCAAAGAAAGGGATTCTCGTCAGTCTCTGCTTGGGCTACTTCAATAGCACACAAACCATAGCAATAGAACTTGGAACTACATTATTGTGCCAAGTTTCAAAGAGCTAGCACAAACCGTGTTGATTAGTTTCCAACTACATGTATCCAGATAGGAGAAAACAGAGTGAAACCTAAACATGAAAACGAGTTACTGCAAAGGAACGGTTTAACCTAGAAGAACGAAATTTGGTGAGCCAAGTGGGATTGGTGTACTGATCATTAAATCGAAGTATCATCAAGATTGGGTGAAAAATGTTTGCTGAGATTTCAGGAAACTCGTAGTTTTTTGGAAGCTTGGTAACCCCTTTCAATGAAAGGGATTCTCGTCAGTCTCTGCTTGGGGCTACTTCAATAGCACACAAACCATAGCGATAGAACTTGGAACTACATTATTGTGCCAAGTTTCAAAGAGCTAGCACAAACCGTGTTTGATTTAGAGTTCCAACTACATGTATCCATATAGGAGAAAACAGAGTGAAACCTAAACATGAAAACGGTTACTGCAAAGGAACGTTTTACCTAGAAGAACGAAATTTGGTGAGCCAAGTGGGATTGGTGTACTGATCATTAAATGGAAGTATCATCAAGATTGGGTGAAAAAATGTTTGCTGATATTTCAGGAAACTCGCAGTTTTTTGGAAGCTTGCAACCCCTTTCAGTGAAAGGGATTCTCGGTCAGTCTCTGCTTGGGGCTACTTCAATAGCACACAAAACCATAGCGATAGAACTTGGAACTACATTATTGTGCCAAGTTTCGAAGAGCTAGCACAAACCGTGTTTGATTTAGAGTTCCAACTACATGTATCCATATAGGAGAAAACAGAGTGAAACCTAAACCATGAAAAGGGTTACTGCAAAGGATCCGTTTAACCTAGAAGAACGACATTGGTGAGCCAAGTGGGATTGGTGTACTGATTCATTAAATGGAAGCATCATCAAGACTGGGTGAAAAAATGTTTGCTGAGATTTCAGGAAACTCACAGTTTTTTGGAAGCCTGGCAACTCCTTTCAATGAAAGTGATTCTCGTCAGTCTCTGCTTGGGGCTACTTCATTAGCACACAAACCATAGCGATAGAACTTGGAACTACATTATTGTGCCAAGTTTCAATGAGTTAGCACAAACCGTGTTTGATTTAGAGTTCCAACTACATGTATCCATATAGGAGAAAACAGAGTGAAACTAAACTTAAAAACGGTTACTTCAAAGGAACGGTTTAACCTAGAAGAACGAAATTTAATGAGCCAAGTTGGATCCGTGTACTGATCATTACCTGCAAGTATCATCAAGATTGGGTGAAAAAATGTTTGCTGAGATTTGAGGAAACTCGCCGTTTTTTGGAAGATTGGCAACCCTTTTCAAAGAAAGGGATTCTCGTCAGTCTCTGCTTGGGGCTACTTCAATAGCACACAAACCATAGCGATAGAACTTGAACTACATTATTGTGCCATGTTTCAAAGAGCTAGCACAAACCGTGGTTTGATTTAGAGTTCCAACTACATGTATCCATATAGGAGAAAACAGAGTGAAACCTAAACATGAAAACGGTTACTGCAAAGGAACGGTTTAACCTAGAAGAACGAAATTTGGTGAGCCAAGTGGGATTGGTGTACTGATCATTAAATGGAAGTATCATCAAGATTGGGTGAAAAAATGTTTGCTGAGATTTCAGGAAACTCGCCGTTTTTTTGGAAGCTTGGCAACCCCTTTCAATGAAAGGGATTCTCGTCAGTCTCTGCTTGGGGCTACTTCAATAGCACACAAACCATAGCGATAGAACCTTGGAACTACATTATATGTGCCAAGTTTCAAAGATCCAGCACAACCGTGTTTGATTTAGAGTTCCAACTACATGTATCCATATAGGAGAAAACAGAGTGAAACCTAAACAAGAAAAGGGTTACTGCAAAGGAACGGTTTAACCAAGAAGAACGAAATTTGGAGAGCCAAGTGGGATTGGTGAACTGATCATTAAGTGGAAGTATCATCAAGATTGGGTGAAAAAAAGTTTGCTGAGATTTCAGGAAACTCGTAGTTTTTTGGAAGCTTGGCAACCCCTTTCAATGAAAGGGATTCTCGTCAGTCTCTGCTTGGGGCTACTTCAATAGCACACAAACCATAGCGATAGAATTTCTAACTACATTATTGTGCCAAGTTTCAAAGAGCTAGCACAAACCGTGTTTGATTAGAGTTCCAACTACATGTATCCATATAGGAGAAAACAGAGTGAAACCTAAACATGAAAACGGTTACTGCAAAGGAACGGTTTAACCTAGAAGAACGAAATTTAATGAGCCAAGTTGGATCCGTGTACTGATCACTACCTGCAAGTATCATCAAGATTGGGTGAAAAAAATGTTTGCTGAGATTTCAGGAAACTAGTAGTTTTTTGGAAGCTTGGCAACCCCTTTCAATGAAAGGGATTCTCGTCAGTCTCTGCTTGGGGCTACTTCAATAGCACACAAAACATAGCGATAGAACTTGGAACTACATTATTGTGCCAAGTTTCGAAGTGCTAGCACAAACCGTGTTTGATTTAGAGTCCCAACTACATGTATCCATATAGGAGAAAACAGAGTGAACCTAAACATGAAAACGGTAACTGCAAAGGAACGGTTTAACCTAGAAGAACGAAATTTGTGAGCCAAGTGAGATTCGTGTAGTGATAACTACCTGGAAGTATCATCAAGATTGTGTGAAAAAATGTTTCCTGAGATTTCAGGAAACTCGTAGTTTTTTGCAAGCTTGGAAATCCCTTTCAATGAAAGGGATTCTCGTCAGTCTCTGCTTGGGGCTACTTCAATAGCACACAAACCATAGCGATAGAACTTGGAACTACATTATTGTGCCAAGTTTCAAAGAGCTAGCACAAACCGTGTTTGATTTAGAGTTCCAACTACATGTATCCATATAGGAGAAAACAGAGTGAAACCTAAACATGAAAACGGTACTGCAAAGGAACGGTTTAACCTAGAAGAACGAAATTTGGTGAGCCAAGTGGGATGGGTGGACTGATCAGTAAATGGAAGTATCATCAAGATTGGGTCAAAAAATGTTTGCTGAGATTTCAGAAAACTCGTAGTTTTTGGAAGCTTGGAAACCCCTTTCAATGAAAGGGATCTCCGTCAGTCTCTGCTTGGGCTACTTCAATAGCACACAAACCGTAGCGATAGAACTTGGAACTACATTATTGTGCCAAGTTTCAAAGAGCTAGCACAAACCGTGTTTGATTTAGAGTTCCAACTACATGTATCCATATAGGAGAAAACAGAGTGAAACCTAAACATGAAAACGGTTACTGCAAAGGAACGGTTTAACCAAGAAGAACGAAATTTGGTGAGCCAAGTGGGATTGGTGTACTGATCATTAAATGGAAGTATCATCAAGATTGGTGGAAAAAATGTTTGCTGAGATTTCAGGAAACTCGTAATTTTTTGGAAGCTTGGCAACCCCTTTCAGTGAAAGGGATTCTCGTCAGTCTCTGCTTGGCGCTACTTCAATAGCACACAAACCATAGTGACAGAACTTGGAACTACATTATTGTGCCAAGTTTCAAAGAGCTAGCACAAACCGTGTTTGATTTAGAGTTCCAACTACATGTATCCATATAGAGAAAACAGAGTGAAATCTAAACATGAAAACGGTTACTGCAAAGGAACGGTTTAACCTACAAAAACGAAATTTGGTGAGCCAAGTGGGATTGGTGTACTGATCATTAAACCTAAGTATCATCAAGACTGGGTGAAAAATGTTTGCTGAGATTTCAGGAAACTCGTAGTTTTTTGCAAGGCTTGGCAACCCCTTTCAATGAAAGGGATTCTCGTCAGTCTCTGCTTGGGGCTACTTCAATAGCACACAAACCATAGCGATAGAACTTGGAACTACATTATTGTGCCAAGTTTCAAAGAGCTAGCACAAACCGTGTTTGATTTAGAGTTCCAACTACATGTATCCATATAGGAGAAAACAGAGTGAAAACCTAAAAATGAAAACGGTTACTGCAAAGGAACGGTTTAACCTAGAAGAACGAAATTTAGTGAGCCAAGTGGGATTCGTGTACTGATCACTACCTGCAAGTATCATCAAGAATGGGTGAAAAAATGTTTGCTGAGATTTCAGAAAACTCGCAGTTTTTGGAATCTTGGCAACCCCTTTCAATGAAAGGGACTCTCTTCAGTCTCTGCTTGGGGCTACTTCAATAGCACACAAACCATAGCGATAGAATTTGGAACTACATTATTGTGCCAAGTTTCAAAGAGCTAGCACAAACCGTGTTTGATTTAGTGTTCCAACTACATGTATCCAGATAGGAGAAAACAGAGTGAAACCTAAACATGAAAACGGTTACTGCAAAGGAATGGTTTAACCTAGAAGAACGAAATTTGGTGAGCCAAGTGGGATTGGTGTACTGATCATTAAACCTAAGTATCATCAAGACTGGGTGAAAAAATGTTTGCTGAGATTTCAGGAAACTCGTAGTTTTTGGAAGCTTGGCAACCCCTTTCAATGAAAGGGATTTCTCCTCAGTCTCTGCTTGGGGCTACTTCAATAGCACACAAACATAGCGATAGAACTTGGAACTACATTATTGTGCCAAGTTTCAAAGAGCTAGCACAAACCGTGTTTGATTTAGAGTTCCAACTACATGTATCCATATAGGAGAAAACAGAGTGAAACCTAAACATGAAAACGGTTACTGCAAAGGAACGGTTTAACCTAGAAGAACGAAATTTTGGTGAGCCAAGTGGGATGGGTGGACTGATCATTAAATGGAAGTATCATCAAGATTGGGTCGAAAAATGTTTGCTGAGATTTCAGAAAACTCGTAGTTTTTTGGAAGCTTGGCAACCCCTTTCAATGAAAGGGATTCTCGTCAGTCTCTGCTTGGGTCTACTTCAATAGCACACAAACCGTAGCGATAGAACTTGGAACTACATTATTGTGCCAAGTTTCAAAGAGCTAGCACAAACCGTGTTTGATTTAGAGTTCCAAATACATGTATCCATATAGGAGAAAACAGAGTGAAACCTAAACATGAAATGGTTACTGCAAAGGTACGGTTTAAACAAGAAGAACGAAATTTGGTGAGCCAAGTGGGATTGGTGTACTGATCATTAAATGGAAGTATCATCAAGATTGGGTGAAAAAATGTTTGCTGAGATTTCAGGAAACTCGTAGTTTTTTGGAAGCTTGGCAACCCCTTTCAGTGAAAGGGATTCTCGTCAGTCTCTGCTTGGGGCTACTTCAATAGCACACAAACCATAGCGATAGAACTTGGAACTACATTATTGTGCCAAGTTTCAAAGAGCTAGCACAAACCGTGTTTGATTTAGAGTTCCAACTACATGTATCCAGATAGGAGAAAACAGAGTGAAACCTAAACATGAAAACGGTTACTGCAAAGGAATGGTTTAACCTAGAAGAACGAAAATTGGTGAGCCAAGTGGGATTGGTGTACTGATCATTAAACCTAAGTATCATCAAGACTGGGTGAAAAAATGTTTGCTGAGATTTCAGGAAACTCGTAGTTTTTTGCAAGCTTGGCAACCCCTTTCAATGAAAGGGATTCTCCTCAGTCTCTGCTTGGGGCTACTTCAATAGCACACAAACCATAGCGATAGAACTTGGAAACTACATTATTGTGCCAAGTTTCAAAGAGCTAGCACAAACCGGGTTTTGATTTAGAGTTCCAACTACATGTATCCATATAGGAGAAAACAGAGTGAAACCTAACATGAAAACGGTTACTGCAAAGGAACGGTTTAACCTAGAAGAACGAAATTTGGTGAGCCAAGTGGGATGGGTGGACTGATCATTAAATGGAAGTATCATCAAGATTGGGTCGAAAAATGTTTGCTGAGATTTCAGAAAACTCGTAGTTTTTTGGAAGCTTGGCAACCCCTTTCAATGAAAGGGATTCTCGTCAGTCTCTGCTTGGGTCTACTTCAATAGCACACAAACCGTAGCGATAGAACTTGGAACTACATTATTGTGCCAAGTTTCAAAGAGCTAGCACAAACCGTGTTTGATTTAGAGTTCCAAATACATGTATCCATATAGGAGAAAACAGAGTGAAACCTAAACATGAAAATGGTTACTGCAAAGGTACGGTTTAAACAAGAAGAACGAAATTTGGTGAGCCAAGTGGGATTGGTGTACTGATCATTAAATGGAAGTATCATCAAGATTGGGTGAAAAAATGTTTGCTGAGATTTCAGGAAACTCGTAGTTTTTTGGAAGCTTGGCAACCCCTTTCAGTGAAAGGGATTCTCGTCAGTCTCTGCTTGGGGCTACTTCAATAGCACACAAACCATAGCGATAGAACTTGGAACTACATTATTGTGCCAAGTTTCAAAGAGCTAGCACAAACCGTGTTTGATTTAGAGTTCCAACTACATGTATCCAGATAGGAGAAAACAGAGTGAAACCTAAAACATGAAAACGGTTACTGCAAAGGAACGGTTTTACCTAGAAGAACGAAATTTGGTGAGCCAAGTGGGAATGGTGTACTGATCATTAAATGGAAGTATCATCAAGATTGGGTGAAAAAATGTTTGCTGATATTTCAGGAAACTCGCAGTTTTTTGGAAGCTTGCAACCCCTTTCAGTGAAAGTGATTCTCGTCAGTCTCTGCTTGGGGCTACTTCAATAGCACACAAACCATAGCGATAGAACTTGGAACTACATTATTGTGCCAAGTTTCAAAGAGCTAGCACAAACCGTGTTTGATTTAGAGTTCCAACTACATGTATCCATATAGGAGAAAACAGAGTGAAACCTAAACATGAAAACGGGTTACTGCAAAGGAACGGTTTAACCTAGAAGAACGAAATTTGGTGACCGAAGTGAGATTCGTGTAGTGATAACTACCTGGAAGTATCATCAAGATTGTGTGAAAAAATGTTTCCTGAGATTTCAGGAACTCGTAGTTTTTTGCAAGCTTGGAAACCCCTTTCAATGAAAGGGATTCTCGTCAGTCTCTGCTTGGGGCTACCTTCAATAGCACACAAACTGTAGCGATAGAACTTGGAACTACATTATTGTGCCAAGTTTCAAAGAGCTAGCACAAACCGTGTTTGATTTAGAGTTCCAAATACATGTATCCATATAGGAGAAAACAGAGTGAAACCTAAACATGAAAACGGTTACTGCAAAGGAACGGTTTAACCAAGAAGAACGAAATTTGGTGAGCCAAGTGGGATTGGTGTACTGATCATTAAATGGAAGTATCATCAAGATTGGGTGAAAAAATGTTTGCTGAGATTTCAGGAAATTCGTAGTTTTATGGAAGCTTGGCAACCCCTTTCAGTGAAAGGGATTCTCGTCAGTCTCTGCTTGGGGCTACTTCAATAGCACACAAACCATAGCGATAGAAGTTGGAACTACATTATTGTGCCAAGTTCAAAGAGCTAGCACAAACCGTGTTTGATTTAATAGTTCCAACTACATGTATCCATATAGGAGAAAACAGAGTGAAACCTAAACATGAAAACGGTTACTGCAAAGGAACGGTTTAACCTAGATGAACGAAATTTAGTGAGCCAAGTGGGATTCGTGTACTGATCACTACCTGCAAGTATCATCAAGATTGGGTCAAAAAATGTTTGCTGAGATTTCAGAAAACTCGTAGTTTTTTGGAAGCTTGGCAACCCCTTTCAATGAAAGGGATTCTCGTCCAGTCTCTGCTTGGGTCTACTTCAATAGCACACAAACCGTAGCGATAGAACTTGGAACTACATTATTGTGCCAAGTTTCAAAGAGCTAGCACAAACCGTGTTTGATTTAGAGTTCCAACTACATGTATCCAGATAGGAGAAAACAGAGTGAAACCTAAACATGAAAACGGTTACTGCAAAGAACGGTTTAACCTAGAAGAACGAAATTTGGTGAGCCAAGTGGGATTGGTGTACTGATCATTAAATCGAAGTATCATCAAGATTGGGTGAAAAAATGTTTGCTGAGATTTCAGGAAACTCGTAGTTTTTTGGAAGCTTGGTACCCTTTCAATGAAAGGGATTCTCGTCAGTCTCTGCTTGGGGCTACTTCAATAGCACACAAACCATAGCGATAGAACTTGGAACTACATTATTGTGCCAAGTTTCAAAGAGCTAGCACAAACGTGGTTTGATTTAGAGTTCCAACTACATGTATCCATATAGGAGAAAACAGAGTGAAACCTAAACATGAAAACGGTTACTGCAAAGGAACGGTTTTACCTAGAAGAACGAAATTTGGTGAGCCAAGTGGGATTGATGTAACTGATCATTAAATGGAAGTATCATCAAGATTGGGTGAAAAAATGTTTGCTGATATTTCAGGAAACTCGCAGTTTTTGGAAGCTTGCAACCCTTTCAGTGAAAGGGATTCTCGTCAGTCTCTGCTTGGGGCTACTTCAATAGCACACAAACCATAGCGATAGAACTTGGAACTACATTATTGTGCCAAGTTTCAAAAGAGCTAGCACAAACCGTGTTTGATTTAGAGTTCCAACTACATGTATCCATATAGGAGAAAACAGAGTGAAACCTAAACATGAAAACGGTTACTGCAAAGGAACGGTTTAACCTAGAAGAACGAAATTTGTGAGCGAAGTGAGATTCGTGTAGTGATAACTACCTGGAAGTATCATCAAGATTGGGTGAAAAAATGTTTCCTGAGATTACAGGAAACTCGCAGTTTTTTGGAAGCTTTGCAACCCCTTTCAATGAAAGGGATCTCGTCAGTCTCTGCTTGGGGCTACTTCAATAGCACAGAAAACATAGCGATAGAACTTGGAACTACATTATTGTGCCAAGTTTCGAAGAGCTAGCACAAACCGTGTTTGATTTAGAGTTCCAACTACATGTATCCATATAGGAGAAAACAGAGTGAAACCTAAACATGAAAAGGGTTACTGCAAAGGATCCGTTTAACCTAGAAGAAGGACATTTGGTGAGCCAAGTGGGATTGGTGTACTGATCATTAAATGGAAGCATCATCAAGACTGGGTGAAAAAATGTTTGCTGAGATTTCAGGAAATCACAGTTTTTTGGAAGCCTGGCAACTCCTTTCAATGAAAGTGATTCTCGTCAGTCTCTGCTTGGGGCTACTTCTTAGCACACAAACCATAGCGATAGAACTTGGAACTACATTATTGTGCCAAGTTTCAAAGAGCTAGCACAAACCGTGTTTGATTTAGAGTTCCAACTACATGTATCCATATAGGAGAAAACAGAGTGAAACCTAAACATGAAAACGGTTACTGCAAAGGAACGGTTTAACCTAGAAGAACGAAATTTGGTGAGCCAAGTGGGATTGGTGTACTGATCATTAAATCGAAGGATCATCAAGATTGGGTGAAAAAATGTTTGCTGAGATTTCAGGAAACTCGTAGTTTTATGGAAGCTTGGCAACCCCTTTCAATGAAAGGATTCTCGTCAGTCTCTGCTTGGGGCTACTTCAATAGCACACAAACCATAGCGATAGAACTTGGAACTACATTATTGTGCCAAGTTTCAAAGAGCTAGCACAAACCGTGTTGATTTAGAGTTCCAACTACATGTATCCATATAGGAGAAAACAGAGTGAAACCTAAACATGAAAACGGTTACTGCAAAGGAACGGTTTAACCTAGAAGAACGAAATTTGGTGAGCCAAGTGGGATTGGTGTACTGATCATTAAATGGAAGTATCATCAAGATTGGGTGAAAAAATGTTTCCTGATATTTCAGGAAACTCGCAGTTTTTTGGAAGCTTGCAACCCCTTTCAGTGAAAGGGATTCTCGTCAGTCTCTGCTTGGGGCTACTTCAATAGCACACAAACCATAGCGATAGAACTTGGAAACTACATTATTGTGCCAAGTTTCAAAGAGCTAGCACAAACCGTGTTTGATTTAGAGTTCCAACTACATGTATCCATATAGGAGAAAACAGAGTGAAACCTAAACATGAAAACGGTTACTGCAAAGGAACGGTTTTAACCTAGAAGAACGAATTTGGTGAGCGAAGTGAGATTCGTGTAGTGATAACTACCTGGAAGTATCATCAAGATTGGGTGAAAAAATGTTTCCTGAGATTACAGGAAACTCGCAGTTTTTTGGAAGCTTGTCAACCCCTTTCAATGAAAGGGATTCTCGTCAGTCTCTGCTTGGGGCTACTTCAATAGCACACACAACATAGCGATAGAACTTGGAACTACATTATTGTGCCAAGTTTCGAAGAGCTAGCACAACCGTGTTTGATTTAGAGTTCCAACTACATGTATCCATATAGGAGAAAACAGAGTGAAACCTAAACATGAAAAAGGGTTACTGCCAAAAGGATCCGTTTAACCTAGAAGAACGACATTTGGTGAGCCAAGTGGGATTGGTGTACTGATCATTAAATGGAAGCATCATCAAGACTGGGTGAAAAAATGTTTGCTGAGATTTCAGGAAACTCACAGTTTTTTGGAAGCCTGGCAACTCCTTTCAATGAAAGTGTTCTCGTCAGTCTCTGCTTGGGGCTACTTCATTAGCACACAAACCATAGCGATAGAACTTGGAACTACATTATTGTGCCAAGTTTCAAAGAGCTAGCACAAACCGTGTTTGATTTAGAGTTCCAACTACATGTATCCATATAGGAGAAAACAGAGTGAAACCTAAACATGAAAACGGTTACTGCAAAGGAACGGTTTAACCTAGAAGAACGAAATTTGGTGAGCCAAGTGGGATTGGTGTACTGATCATTAATCGAAGGATCATCAAGATTGGGTGAAAAAATGTTTGCTGAGATTTCAGGAAACTCGTAGTTTATGGAAGCTTGGCAACCCCTTTCAATGAAAGGATTCTCGTCAGTCTCTGCTTGGGGCTACTTCAATAGCACACAAACCATAGCGATAGAACTTGGAACTACATTATTGTGCCAAGTTTCAATGAGCTAGCACAAACCGTGTTTGATTTAGAGTTCCAACTACATGTATCCATATAGGAGAAACAGAGTGAAACCTAACATGAAAACGGTTACTGCAAAGGAACGGTTTAACCTAGAAGAACGAAATTTAGTGAGCCAAGTGGGATTCGTGTACTGATCACTACCTGCAAGTATCATCAAGATTGTGTGAAAAAATGTTTCCTGAGATTTCAGAAACTCGTAGTTTTTTGCAAGCTTGGAAACCCCTTTCAATGAAAGGGATTCTCGTCAGTCTCTGCTTGGGGCTACTTCAATAGCACACAAACCATAGCGATAGAACTTGGAACTACATTATTGTGCCAAGTTTCAAAGAGCTAGCACAAACCGTGTTTGATTTAGAGTTCCAACTACATGTATCCATATAGGAGAAAACAGAGTGCAACCTAAACATGAAAACGGTTACTGCAAAGGAACGGTTTAACCTAGAAGAACGAAATTTGGTGAGCCAAGTGGGATGGGTGGACTGATCATTAAATGGAAGTATCATCAATATTGGGTCAAAAAATGTTTGCTGAGATTTCAGAAAACTCGTAGTTTTTTGGAAGCTTGGCAACCCCTTTCAATGAAAGGGATTCTCGTCAGTCTCTGCTTGGGGCTACTTCAATAGCACACAAAACATAGCGATAGAACTTGGAACTACATTATTGTGCCAAGTTTCGAAGAGCTAGCACAAACCGTGTTTGATTTAGAGTTCCAACTACATGTATCCATATAGGAGAAAACAGAGTGAAACCTAAACATGAAAACGGTTACTGCAAAGGATCCGTTTAACCTAGAAGAAGGACATTTGGTGAGCCAAGTGGGATTGGTGTACTGATCATTAAATGGAAGCATCATCAAGACTGGGTGAAAAAATGTTTGCTGAGATTTCAGGAAACTCACAGTTTTTTGGAAGCCTGGCAAGTCCTTTCAATGAAAGTGATTCTCGTCAGTCTCTGCTTGGGGCTACTTCATTAGCACACAAACCATAGCGATAGAACTTGGAACTACATTATTGTGCCAAGTTTCAAAGAGCTAGCACAAACCGTGTTTGATTTAGAGTTCCAACTACATGTATCCATATAGGAGAAAACAGAGTGAAACCTAAACATGAAAACGGTTACTGCAAAGGAACGGTTTAACCTAGAAGAACGAAATTTGGTGAGCCAAGTGGATTGGTGTACTGATCATTAAATCGAAGGATCATCAAGACTGGGTGAAAAAAATGTTTGCTGAGATTTCAGGAAACTAGTAGTTTTATGGAAGCTTGGCAACCCCTTTCAATGAAAGGGATTCTCGTCAGTCTCTGCTTGGGGCTACTTCAATAGCACACAAACCATAGCGATAGAACTTGGAACTACCATTATTGTGCCAAGTTTCAAAGAGCTAGCACAAACCGTGTTTGATTTAGAGTTCCAACTACATGTATCCATATAGGAGAAAACAGAGTGAAACCTAAACATGAAAACGGTTACTGCAAAGGAACGGTTTAACCTAGAAGAACGAAATTTGGTGAGCCAAGTGGGATTGGTGTACTGATCATTAAATGGAAGATCATCAAGACTGGGTGAAAAAATGTTTGCTGAGATTTCAGGAAAACTCGCAGTTTTTTGGAAGCCTGGCAACCCCTTTCAATGAAAGTGATTCTCGTCAGTCTCTGCTTGGGGCTACTTCATTAGCACACAAACCATAGCGATAGAACTTGGAACTACATTATTGTGCCAAGTTTCAATGAGCTAGCACAAACCGTGTTTGATTTAGAGTTCCAACTACATGTATCCATATAGGAGAAAACCAGAGTGAAACCTAAACATGAAAACGGTTACTGCAAAGGAACGGTTTAACCTAGAAGAACGAAATTTAGTGAGCCAAGTGGGATTCGTGTACTGATCACTACCTGCAAGTATCATCAAGATTGTGTGAAAAAATGTTTCCTGAGATTTCAGGAAACTCGTAGTTTTTTGCAAGCTTGGAAACCCCTTTCAATTAAAGGGATTCTCGTCAGTCTCTGCTTGGGGCTACTTCAATAGCACACAAACCATAGCGATAGAACTTGGAACTACATTATTGTGCCAAGTTTCAAAGAGCTAGCACAAACCGTGTTTGATTTAGAGTTCCAACTACATGTATCCATATAGGAGAAAACAGAGTGAAACCCTAAACATGGAAACGGTTACTGCAAAGGAACGGTTTTACCTAGAAGAACGAAATTTGGTGAGCCAAGTGGGATTGGTGTACTGATCATTAAATGGAAGTATCATCAAGATTGGGTGAAAAAATGTTTGCTGATATTTCAGGAAACTCGCAGTTTTTTGGAAGCTTGCAACCCCTTTCAGTGAAAGGGATTCTCGTCAGTCTCTGCTTGGGCTACTTCAATAGCACACAAACCATAGCGATAGAACTTGGAACTACATTATTGTGCCAAGTTTCAAAGAGCTAGCACAAACCGTGTTTGATTTAGAGTTCCAACTACATGTATCCATATAGGAGAAAACAGAGTGAAACCTAAACATGAAAACGGTTACTGCAAAGGAACGGTTTAACCTTAGAAGAACGAAATTTGGTGAGCGAAGTGAGATTCGTGTAGTGATAACTACCTGGAAGTATCATCAAGGTTGGGTGAAAAAATGTTTCCTGAGATTACAGGAAACTCGCAGTTTTTTGGAAGCTTGTCAACCCCTTCAATGAAAGGGATTCTCGTCAGTCTCTGCTTGGGGCTACTTCAATAGCACACAAAACATAGCGATAGAACTTGGAACTACATTATTGTGCCAAGTTTCGAAGAGCTAGCACAAACCGTGTTTGATTTAGAGTTCCAACTACATGTATCCATATAGGAGAAAACAGAGTGAAACCTAAACATGAAAAGGGTTACTGCAAAGGATCCGTTTAACCTAGAAGAACGACATTTGGTGAGGCCAAGTGGGATTGGTGTACTGATCATTAAATGGAAGCATCATCAAGACTGGTGAAAAAATGTTTGCTGAGATTTCAGGAAACTCACAGTTTTTTGGAAGCCTGGCAACTCCTTTCAATGAAAGTGATTCTCGTCAGTCTCTGCTTGGGGCTACTTCATTAGCACACAAACCATAGCGATAGAACTTGGAACTACATTATTGTGCCAAGTTTCAAAGAGCTAGCACAAACCGTGTTTGATTTAGAGTTCCAACTACATGTATCCATATAGGAGAAAACAGAGTGAAACCTAAACATGAAAACGGTTACTGCAAAGGAACGGTTTAACCTAGAAGAACGAAATTGGTGAGCCAAGTGGGATTGGTGTACTGATCATTAAATCGAAGGATCATCAAGATTGGGTGAAAAAATGTTTGCTGAGATTTCAGGAAACTCGTAGTTTTATGGAAGCTTGGCAACCCCTTTCAATGAAAGGGATTCTCGTCAGTCTCTGCTTGGGGCTACTTCAATAGCACACAAACCATAGCGATAGAACTTGGAACTACATTATTGTGCCAAGTTTCAAAGAGCTAGCACAAACCGTGTTTGATTTAGAGTTCCAACTACATGTATCCATATAGGAGAAAACAGAGTGAAACCTAAACATGAAAACGGTTACTGCAAAGGAACGGTTTAACCTAGAAGAACGAAATTTGGTGAGCCCAAGTGGGATTGGTGTACTGATCATTAAATGGAAGAATCATCAAGACTGGGTGAAAAAATGTTTGCTGAGATTTCAGGAAACTCGCAGTTTTTTGGAAGCCTGGCAACCCCTTTCAATGAAAGTGATTCTCGTCAGTCTCTGCTTGGGGCTACTTCATTAGCACACAAACCATAGCGATAGAACTTGGAACTACATTATTGTGCCAAGTTTCAATGAGCTAGCACAAACCGTGTTTGATTTAGAGTTCCAACTACATGTATCCATATAGGGAGAAAACAGAGTGAAACCTAAACATGAAAACGGTTACTGCAAAGGAACGGTTTAACCTAGAAGAACGAAATTTGGTGAGCCAAGTGGGATTGGTGTACTGATCACTACCTGCAAGTATCATCAAGATTGTGTGAAAAAATGTTTCCTGAGATTTCAGGAAACTCGTAGTTTTTTGCAAGCTTGGAAACCCCTTTCAATGAAAGGGATTTCTCGTCAGTCCTCTGCTTGGGGCTACTTCAATAGCACACAAACCATAGCGATAGAACTTGGAACTACATTATTGTGCCAAGTTTCAAAGAGCTAGCACAAACCGTGTTTGATTTAGAGTTCCAACTACATGTATCCATATAGGAGAAAACAGAGTGAAACCTAAACATGAAAACGGTTACTGCAAAGGAACGGTTTAACCTAGAAGAACGAAATTTGGTGAGCCAAGTGGGATGGGTGGACTGATCATTAAATGGAAGTATCATCAAGATTGGGTCAAAAATGTTTGCTGAGATTTCAGAAAACTCGTAGTTTTTTGGAAGCTTGGCAACCCCTTTCAATGAAAGGTATTCTCGTCAGTCTCTGCTTGGGGCTACTTCAATAGCAACACAAACCGTAGCGATAGAACTTGGAACTACATTATTGTGCCAAGTTTCAAAGAGCTAGCACAAACCGTGTTTGATTTAGAGTTCCAAATACATGTATCCATATAGGAGAAAACAGAGTGAAACCTAAACATGAAAACGGTTACTGCAAAGGAACGGTTTAACCAAGAAGAACGAAATTTGGTGTGCCAAGTGGGATTGGTGTACTGATCATTAAAATGGAAGTATCATCAAGATTGGGTGAAAAAATGTTTGGTGAGATTCAGGAAACTCGTATGTTTTTTGGAAGCTTGGCAACCCCTTTCAGTGAAAGGGATTCTCGTCAGTCTCTGCTTGGGGCTACTTCAATAGCACACAAACCATAGCGATAGAACTTGGAACTACATTATTGTGCCAAGTTTCAAAGAGCTAGCACAAACCGTGTTTGATTTAGAGTTCCAACTACATGTATCCATATAGGAGAAAACAGAGTGAAACCTAAACATGAAAACGGTTACTGCAAAGGAACGGTTTAACCTAGAAGAACGAAATTTGGTGAGCCAAGTGGGATTGGTGTACTGATCATTAAACCTAAGTATCATCAAGACTGGGTGAAAAAATGTTTGCTGAGATTTCAGGAAACTCGTAGGTTTTTTGCAAGCTTGGCAACCCCTTTCAATGAAAGGGGATTCTCGTCAGTCTCTGCTTGGGGCTACTTCAATAGCACACAAACCATAGCGATAGAACTTGGAACTACATTATTGTGCCAAGTTTCAAAGAGCTAGCACAAACCGTGTTTTATTAGAGTTCCAACTACATGTATCCATATAGGAGAAAACAGAGTGAAACCTAACCATGAAAACGGTTACTGCAAAGGAACGGTTTAACCTAGAAGAACGAAATTTAGTGAGCCAAGTGGGATTCGTGTACTGATCACTACCTGCAAGTATCATCAAGATTGGGTGAAAAAATGTTTGCTGAGATTTCAGAAAACTCGCAGTTTTTTGGAAGCTTGGCAACCCCTTTCAATGAAAGGGACTCTCGTCAGTCTCTGCTTGGGGCTACTTCAATAGCACACAAACCATAGCGATAGAACTTGGAACTACATTATTGTGCCAAGTTTCAAAGAGCTAGCACAAACCGTGTTTGATTTAGAGTTCCAACTACATGTATCCAGATAGGAGAAAACAGAGTGAAACCTAAACATGAAAACGGTTACTGCAAAGGAACGGTTTAACCTAGAAGAACGAAATTTGGTGCGCCAAGTGGGAATGGTGTACTGATCATTAAATCGAAGTATCATCAAGATTGGTGAAAAAATGTTTGCTGAGATTTCAGGAAACTCGTAGTTGTTTGGAAGCTTGGTAACCCCTTTCAATGAAAGGGATTCTCGTCAGTCTCTGCTTGGGGCTACTTCATTAGCACACAAACCATAGGGATAGAATTTCTAACTACATTATTGTGCCAAGTTTCAAAGAGCTAGCACAAACCGTGTTTGATTTAGAGTTCCAACTACATGTATCCATATAGGAGGAAAACAGAGTGAAACCTAAACATGAAAAACGGTTATAGCAAGGGAACGGTTTAACCTAGAAGATCGAAATTTGTGAGCCAAGTGGGATTGGTGTACTGATCATTAAATCGAAGTATCATCAAGATTGGGTGAAAAAATGTTTGCTGAGATTTCCGGAAACTCGTAGTTTTTTGGAAGCTTGGTAACCCCTTTCAATGAAAGGGATTCTCGTCAGTCTCTGCTTGGGGCTACTTCAATAGCACACAAACCATAGGGATAGAATTTCTAACTACATTATTGTGCCAAGTTTCAAAGAGCTAGCACAAACCGTGTTTGATTTAGAGTTCCAACTACATGTATCCATATAGGAGAAAACAGAGTGAAACCTAAACATGAAAACGGTTACTGCAAAGGAACGGTTTTACCTAGAAGAACGAAATTTGTGAGCCAAGTGGGATTGGTGTACTGATCATTAAATGGAAGTATCATCATGATTGGGTGAAAAAAATGTTTGCTGATATTTCAGGAAACTCGCAGTTTTTTGGAAGCTTGCAAACCCCTTTCAGTGAAAGGGATTCTCGTCAGTCTCTGCTTGGGGCTACTTCAATAGCACACAAACCATAGCGATAGAACTTGGAACTACATTATTGTGCCAAGTTTCAAAGAGCTAGCACAAACCGTGTTTGATTTAGAGTTCCAACTACATGTATCCATATAGGAGAAAACAGAGTGAAACCTAAACATGAAAACGGTTACTGCAAAGGAACGGTTTAACCTAGAAGAACGAAATTTGGTGAGCCAAGTGGGATTGGTGTACTGATCATTAAACCTAAGTATCATCAAGACTGGGTGAAAAAATGTTTGCTGAGATTTCAGGAAACTCGTAGTTTTTTGCAAGCTTGGCAACCCCTTTCAATGAAAGGGATTCTCGTCATTCTCTGCTTGGGGCTACTTCAATAGCACACAAACCATAGCGATAGAACTTGGAACTACATTATTGTGCCAAGTTTCAAAGAGCTAGCACAAACCGTGTTTGATTTAGAGTTCCAACTACATGTATCCATATAGGAGAAACAGAGTGAAAAATAACATGAAAACGTTACTGCAAAGGAACGGTTTAACCTAGAAGAACGAAATTTGGTGAGCCAAGTGGGATGGGGTGGACTGATCATTAAATGGAAGTATCATCAAGATTGGGTCAAAAAATGTTGCTGAGATTTCAGAAAACTCGTAGTTTTTTGGAAGCTTGGCAACCCCTTTCAATGAAAGGGATTCTCGTCAGTCTCTACTTGGGCTACTTCAATAGCACACAAACCGTAGCGATAGAACTTGGAACTACATTATTGTGCCAAGTTTCAAAGAGCTAGGACGAACCGTGTTTGATTTAGAGTTCCAACTACATGTATCCATATAGGAGAAAACAGAGTGAAACCCTAAACATGAAAACGGTTACTGCAAAGGAACGGTTTAACCAAGAAGAACGGAAATTGGTGAGCAAGTGGGATTGGTGTACTGATCATTAAATGGAATTATCATCAAGATTGGGTGAAAAATGTTTGCTGAGATTTCAGGAAACTCGTAGTTTTCTGGAAGCTTGGCAACCCCTTTCAATGAAAGGGATTCTCGTCAGTCTCTGCTTGGGGCTACTTCAGTAGCACACAACCATAGTGATTGAACTTGGAACTACATTATTGTGCCAAGTTTCAAAGAGCTAGCACAAACCGTGTTTGATTTAGAGTTCCAACTACATGTATCCATATAGGAGAAAACAGAGTGAAACCTAAACATGAAAACGGTTACTGCAAAGAACGGTTTAACCTAGAAGAACGAAATTTGGTGAGCCAAGTGGGATTGGTGTACTGATCATTAAACCTAAGTATCATCAAGACTGGGTGAAAAAATGAGATTTCAGGAAACTCGTAGTTTTTTGCAAGCTTGGCAACCCCTTTCAATGAAAGGGATTCTCGTCAGTCTCTGCTTGGGGCTACTTCAATAGCACACAAACCATAGCGATAGAACTTGGAACTACATTATTGTGCCAAGTTTCAAAGAGCTAGCACAAACCGTGTTTGATTTAGAGTTCCAACTACATGTATCCATATAGGAGAAAACAGAGTGAAACCTAAACATGAAAACGGTACTGCAAAGAACGGTTTAAACCTAGAAGAACAGAATTTGGTGAGCCAAGGTGGATGGGTGGACTTATCCTTAAATGGAAGTATCATCAAGATTGGGTGAAAAAATGTTTGCTGAGATTTCAGAAAACTCGTAGTTTTTTGGAAGCTTGGCAACCCCTTTCAATGAAAGGGATTCTTCGTCAGTCTCTGCTTGGGGCTACTTCAATAGCACAAAACCGTAGCGATAGAACTTTGAACTACATTATTGTGCCAAGTTTCAAAGAGCTAGCACAAACCGTGTTTGATTTAGAGTTCCAACTACATGTATCCATTTAGGAGAAAACAGAGTGAAACCTAAACATGAAAACGGTTACTGCAAAGGTACGGTTTAACCAAGAAGAACGAAATTTGGTGAGCCAAGTGGGATTGGTGTACTGATCATTAAATGGAAGTATCATCAAGATTGGGTGAAAAAATGTTTGCTGAGATTTCAGGAAACTCGTAGTTTTTGGAAGCTTGGCAACCCCTTTCAGTGAAAGGGATTCTCGTCAGTCTCTGCTTGGGGCTACTTCAATAGCACACAAACCATAGCGATAGAACTTGGAACTACATTATTGTGCCAAGTTTCAAAGAGCTAGCACAAACCGTGTTTGATTTAGAGTTCCAACTCATGTATCCATATAGGAGAAAACAGAGTGAAACCTAAACATGAAAACGGTTACTGCAAAGGAACGGTTTAACCTAGAAGAACGAAATTTAGTGAGCCAAGTGGGATTCGTGTACTGATCACTACCTGCAAGTATCATCAAGATTGGGTGAAAAAATGTTTGCTGAGATTTCAGAAAAACTCGCAGTTTTTTGGAAGCTTGGCAACCCCTTTCAATGAAAGGGATTCTCGTCAGTCTCTGCTTGGGCTACTTCAATAGCACACAAACCATAGCGATAGAACTTGGAACTACATTATTGTGCCAAGTTTCAAAGAGCTAGCACAAACCGTGTTTGATTTAGAGTTCCAACTACATGTATCCAGATAGGAGAAAACAGAGTGAAACCTAAACATGAAAACGGTTACTGCAAAGGAACGGTTTAACCTAGAAGAACGAAATTTGGTGAGCCAAGTGGGATTGGTGTACTGATCCTTATAATCGAAGTATCATCAAGATTGGGTGAAAAAATGTTTGCTGAGATTTCAGGAAACTCGTAGTTTTTTGGAAGCTTGGTAACCCTTTCAATGAAAGGGATTCTTATCAGTCTCTGCTTGGGGCTACTTCAATAGCACACAAACCATAGGGATAGAATTTCTAACTACATTATTGTGCCAAGTTTCAAAGAGGTAGCACAAACCTTGTTTGATTTAGAGTTCCAACTACATGTATCCATATAGGAGAAAACAGAGTGAAACATAAACATGAAAACGGTTACTGCAAAGGAACGTTTTAACCTAGAAGAACGAAATTTGGTGAGCGAAGTGAGATTCGTGTAGTGATAACAACCTGGAAGTATCATCAAGATTGTGTAAAAAAAGGTTTCCTGAGATTTCAGGAAACTCGTAGTTTTTTGCAAGCTTGGAAAACCCCTTTCAATGAAAGGGATTCTCGTCAGTCTCTGCTTGGGGCTACTTCAATAGCACACAAACCGTAGCGATGGAATTTGGAACTACATTATTGTGCCAAGTTTCAAAGAGCTAGCACAAACCGTGTTTGATTTAGGGTTCCAACTACATGTATCCATATAGGAGAAAACAGAGTGAAACCTAAACATGAAAACGGTTACTGCAAAGGAACGGTTTAACCTAGAAGAACGAAATTTGGTGAGCCAAGTGGGATGGGTGGACTGATCATTAATGGAAGTATCATCAAGATTGGGTCAAAAAATGTTTGCTGAGATTTCAGAAAACTCGTAGTTTTTTGGAAGCTTGGCAACCCCTTTCAATGAAAGGGATTCTCGTCAGTCTCTGCTTGGGGCTACTTCAATAGCACACAAACCGTAGCGATAGAACTTGGAACTACATTATTGTGCCAAGTTTCAAAGAGCTACCACAAACCGTGATTGATGTAGAGTTCCAAATACATGTATCCATATAGGAGAAAACAGAGTGAAACCTAAACATGAAAACGTTACTGCAAAGGGAACGGTTTAACCAAGAAGAACGAAATTTGGTGAGCCAAGTGGGATTAGTGTACTGATCATTAAATGGAAGTATCATCAAGATTGGGTGAAAAAATGTTTGCTGAGATTTCAGGAAACTCGTAGTTTTTAGAAGCTTGGCAACCCCTTTCAGTGAAAGGTATTTCTCGTCAGTCTCTGCTTGGGGCTACTTCAATAGCACACAAACCATAGTGATAGAACTTGGAACTTCATTATTGTGCCAAGTTTCAAAGAGCTAGCACAAACCGTGTTTGATTTAGAGTTCCAACTACATGTATCCATATAGGAGAAAACAGAGTGAAACCTAAACATGAAAAACGCTTACTGCAAAGGAACGGTTTAACCTAGAAGAAACGAAATTGGTGAGCCAAGTGGGATTGGTGTACTGATCATTAAACCTAAGTATCATCAAGACTGGGTGAAAAAATGTTTGCTGAGTTTCAGGAAACTCGTAGTTTTTTGCAAGCTTGGCAACCCCTTTCAATGAAAGGGATTCTCGTCAGTCTCTGCTTGGGGCTACTTCAATAGCACACAAACCATAGCGATAGAACTTTGAAACTACATTATTGTGCCAAGTTTCAAAGAGCTAGCACAAACCGTGTTTGATTTAGAGTTCCAACTACATGTATCCATATAGGAGAAAACAGAGTGAAACCTAAACATGAAAACGGTTACTGCAAAGGAACGGTTTAACCTAGAAGAACGAAATTTGGTGAGCCAAGTGGGATGGGTGGACTTATCATTAAATGGAAGTATCATCAAGATTGGGTCAAAAAATGTTTGCTGAGATTTCAGAAACTCGTAGTTTTTTGGAAGCTTGGCAACCCCTTTCAATTAAAGGGATTCTCGTCAGTCTCTGCTTGGGGCTACTTCAATAGCACACAAACCGTAGCGATAGAACTTGGAACTACATTATTGTGCCAAGTTTCAAAGAGCTAGCACAAACCGTGTTTGATTTAGAGTTCCAACTACATGTATCCATATAGCAGAAAACAGAGTGAAACCTAAACATGAAAACGGGTTACTGCTAGGGTACGGTTTAACCAAGAAGAACGAAATTTGGTGAGCCAAGTGGGATTGGTGTACTGATCATTAAATGGAAGTATCATCAAGATTGGGTGAAAAAATTTTTGCTGAGATTTTCAGGAAATTCGTAGTTTTTTGGAAGCTTGGCAACCCCTTTTCAGTGAAAGGGATTCTCGTCAGTCTCTGCTTGGGGCTACTTCAATAGCACACAAACCATAGCGATAGAACTTGGAACTACATTATTGTGCCAAGTTTCAAAGAGCTAGCACAAACCGTGTTTGATTTAGAGTTCCAACTACAATGTATCCATATAGGAGAAAACAGAGTGAAACCTAAACATGAAAACGGTTACTGCAAAGAACCGGTTTAAACCTAGAAGAACGAAATTTGGTGAGCCAAGTGGGATTGGTGTACTGATCATTAAACCTAAGTATCATCAAGACTGGGTGAAAAAATGTTTGCTGAGATTTCAGGAAACTCGTAGTTTTTTGCAAGCTTGGCAACCCCTTTCAATGAAAGGATTCTCGTCAGTCTCTGCTTGGGGCTACTTCAATAGCACCCCAAACCATAGCGATAGAACTTGGAACTACATTTATTGTGCCAAGTTTCAAAGAGCTAGCCACAAACCGTGTTTGATTTAGAGTTCCAACTACATGTATCATATAGGAGAAAACAGAGTGAAACCTAAACATGAAAACGGTTACTGCAAAGGAACGGTTTAACTAGAAGAACGAAATTTAGTGAGCCCAAGTGGGATTCGTGTACTGATCACTTACCTGCAAGTATCATCAAGATTGGGTGAAAAAATGTTTGCTGAGATTTCAGAAAACTCGCAGTTTTTTGGAAGCTTGGCAACCCCTTTCAATGAAAGGGATTCTCGTCAGTCTCTGCTTGGGGCTACTTCAATAGCACACAAACAATAGTGATAGAACTTGGAACTACATTATTGTGCCAGGTTTCAAAGAGCTAGCACAAACCGTGTTTGATTAGAGTTCCAACTACATGTATCCAGATAGGAGAAAACAGAGTGAAACCTAAACATGAAACGGTTACTGCAAAGGAACGGTTTAACCTAGAAGAACGAAATTTGGTGAGCCAAGTGGGATTGGTGTACTGATCCTTAAATCGAAGTATCATCAAGATTGGGTGAAAAAATGTTTGCTGAGATTTCAGGAAACTCGTAGTTTTTTGGAAGCTTGGTAACCCCTTTCAATGAAAGGGATTCTCATCAGTCTCTGCTTGGGGCTACTTCAATAGCACACAAACCATAGGGATAGAATTTCTAACTACATTATTGTGCCAAGTTTCAAAGAGGTAGCACAAACCGTGTTTGATTTAGAGTTCCAACTACATGTATCCATATAGGAGAAAACAGAGTGAAACCTAAACATGAAAACGGTTACTGCAAAGGAACGGTTTAACCTAGAAGAACGAAAATTTGGTGAGCGAAGTGAGATTCGTGTAGTGATAACTACCTGGAAGTATCATCAAGATTGTGTGAAAAAATGTTTCCTGAGATTTCAGGAAACTCGTAGTTTTTTGCAAGCTTGGAAACCCCTTTCAATGAAAGGGATTCTCGTCAGTCTCTGCTTGGGGCTACTTCAATAGCACACAAACCATAGCGATAGAACTTGGAACTACATTATTGTGCCAAGTTTCAAAGAGCTAGCACAAACCGTGTTTGATTTAGGGTTCCAACTACATGTATCCATATAGGAGAAAACAGAGTGAAACCTAAACATGAAAACGGTTACTGCAAAGGAACGGTTTAACTAGAAGAACGAAATTTGGTGAGCCAAGTGGGATGGGTGGACTGATCATTAAATGGAAGTATCATCAAGATTGGGTCAAAAAATGTTTGCTGAGATTTCAGAAAACTCGTAGTTTTTTGGAAGCTTGGCAACCCCTTTTCTATGAAATGGATTCTCGTCAGTCTCTGCTTGGGGGCTACTTCAATAGCACACAAACGTAGCGATAGAACTTGGAACTACATTATTGTGCCAAGTTTCAAAGAGCTAGCACAAAACCGTGTTTGATTTAGAGTTCCAACTACATGTATCCATATAGGAGAAAACAGAGTGAAACCTAAACATGAAAACGGTTACTGCAAAGGAACGGTTTAACCTAGAAGAACGAAATTTGGTGAGCCAAGTGGGATTGGTGTACTGATCATTAAATGGAAGTATCATCAAGATTGGGTGAAAAAATGTTTGCTGAGATTTCAGGAAACTCGTAGTTTTTTGGAAGCTTGGCAACCCCTTTCAGTGAAAGGGATTCTCGTCAGTCTCTGCTTGGGGCTACTTCAATAGCACACAAACCATAGCGATAGAACTTGGAACTACATTATTGTGCCAAGTTTCAAAGAGCTAGCACAAACCGTGTTTGATTTAGAGTTCCAACTACATGTATCCATATAGGAGAAAACAGAGTGAAACCTAAACATGAAAACGGTTACTGCAAGGAACGGTTTAACCTAGAAGAACGAAATTTGGTGAGCCAAGTGGGATTGGTGTACTGATCATTAAACCTAAGTATCATCAAGACTGGGTGAAAAAATGTTTGCTGAGATTTCAGGAAACTCGTAGTTTTTTGCAAGCTTGGCAACCCTTTCAATGAAAGGGATTCTCGTCAGTCTCTGCTTGGGGCTACTTCAATAGCACACAAACCATAGCGATAGAACTTGGAACTACATTATTGTGCCAAGTTTCAAAGAGCTAGCACAAACCGTGTTTGATTTAGAGTTCCAACTACATGTATCCATATAGGAGAAAACAGAGTGAAACCTAAACATGAAAACGGTTACTGCAAAGGAACGGTTTAACCTAGAAGAACGAAATTTGGTGAGCCAAGTGAGATTCGTGTACTGATCACTACCTGCAAGTATCATCAAGATTGGGTGAAAAAATGTTTGCTGAGATTTCAGGAAACTCGTAGTTTTTTGAAAGCTTGGCAACCCCTTTCAATGAAAGGGATTCTCGTCAGTCTCTGCTTAGTCTCTGCTTGGGGGTACTTCAATAGCACACAAACCATAGCGATAGAACTTGGAACTACATTATTGTGCCACGTTTCAAAGAGCTAGCACAAACCGTGTTTGATTTAGAGTTCCAACTACATGTATCCATATAGGAGAAAACAGAGTGAAACCTAAACATGAAAACGGTTACTGCAAAGGAACGGTTTAACCTAGAAGAACGAAATTTGGTGAGCCAAGTGGGATGGGTGGACTGATCATTAAATGGAAGTATCATCAAGATTGGGTCAAAAAATGTTTGCTGAGATTTCAGAAAACTCGTAGTTTTTTGGAAGCTTGGCAACCCTTTCAATGAAAGGGATTCTCGTCAGTCTCTGCTTGGGGCTACTTCAATAGCACACAAACCGTAGCGATAGAACTTGGAACTACATTATTGTGCCAAGTTTCAAAGAGCTAGCACAAACCGTGATTGATGTAGAGTTCCAAATACATGTATCCATATAGGAGAAAACAGAGTGAAACCTAAACATGAAAACGGTTACTGCAAAGGAACGGTTTAACCAAGAAGAACGAAATTTGGTGAGCCAAGTGGGATTAGTGTACTGATCATTAAAGGAAGTATCATCAAGATTGGGTGAAAAAATGTTTGCTGAGATTTCAGGAAACTCGTAGTTTTTTGGAAGCTTGGCAACCCCTTTCAGTGAAAGGTATTCTCGTCAGTCTCTGCTTGGGGCTACTTCAATAGCACACAAACCATAGTGATAGAACTTGGAACTACATTATTGTGCCAAGTTTCAAAGAGCTAGCACAAACCGTGTTTGATTTAGAGTTCCAACTACATGTATCCATATAGGAGAAAACAGAGTGAAACCTAAACATGAAAACGGTTACTGCAAAGGAACGGTTTAACCTAGAAGAACGAAATTTGGTGAGCCAAGTGGGATTGGTGTACTGATCATTAAATGGAAGTATCATCAAGATTGGGTGAAACAATGTTTGCTGAGATTTCAGGAAACTCGTAGTTTTTTGGAAGCTTGGCAACCCCTTTCAATGAAAGGGATTCTCGTCAGTCTCTGCTTGGGCTACTTCAATAGCACACAAACCATAGCGATAGAACTTGGAACTACATTATTGTGCCAAGTTTCAAAGAGCTAGCACAAACCGTGTTTGATTTAGAGTTCCAACTACATGTATCCATATAGGAGAAAACAGAGTGAAACCTAAACATGAAAACGGTTACTGCAAAGGAACGGTTTAACCTAGAAGAACGAATTTGGTGAGCCAAGTGGGATGGGTGGACTTATCATTAAATGGAAGTATCATCAAGATTGGGTCAAAAAATGTTTGCTGAGATTTCAGAAAACTCGTAGTTTTTGGAAACTTGGCAACCTCTTTCAATGAAAGGGATTCTCGTCAGTCTCTGCTTGGGCTACTTCAATAGCACACAAACCGTAGCGATAGAACTTGGAAATACATTATTGTGCCAAGTTTCAAAGAGCTAGCACAAACCGTGTTTGATTTAGAGTTCCAACCTACATGTATCCATATAGCAGAAAACAGAGTGAAACCTAAACATGAAAACGGTTACTGCAAGGGTACGGTTTAACCAAGAAGAACGAAATTTGGTGAGCCAAGTGGGATTGGTGTACTGATCATTAAATGGAAGTATCATCAAAGATTGGGTGAAAAAATTTTGCTGAGATTTCAGGAAACTCGTAGTTTTTTGGAAGCTTGGCAACCCCTTTCAGTGAAAGGGATTCTCGTCAGTCTCTGCTTGGGGCTACTTCAATAGCACACAAACCATAGCGATAGAACTTGGAACTACATTATTGTGCCAAGTTCAAAGAGCTAGCACAAACCGTGTTTGATTTAGAGTTCCAACTACATGTATCCATATAGGAGAAAACAGAGTGAAACCTAAACATGAAAACGGTTACTGCAAAGGAACGGTTTAACCTAGAAGAACGAAATTTTGGTGAGCCAAGTGGGATTGGTGTACTGATCATTAAACCTAAGTATCATCAAGACTGGGTGAAAAATGTTTGCTGAGATTTCAGGAAACTCGTAGTTTTTTGCAAGCTTGGCAACCCCTTTCAATGAAAGGGATTCTCGTCAGTCTCTGCTTGGGGCTACTTCAATAGCACACAAACCTAGCGATAGAACTTGGAACTACATTATTGTGCCAAGTTTCAAAGAGCTAGCACAAACCGTGTTTGATTTAGAGTTCCAACTACATGTATCCATATAGGAGAAAACAGAGTGAAACCTAAACATGAAAACGGTTACTGCAAAGGAACGGTTTAACCTAGAAGAACGAAATTTAGTGAGCCAAGTGGGATTCGTGTACTGATCACTACCTGCAAGTATCATCAAGATTGGGTGAAAAAATGTTTTCTGAGATTCAGAAAACTCGCAGTTTTTGGAAGCTTGGCAACCCCTTTCAGTGAAAGGGATTCTCGTCAGTCTCTGCTTGGGGCTACTTCAATAGCACACAAACCATAGTGATAGAACTTGAAACTACATTATTGTGCCAGGTTTCAAAGAGCTAGCACAAACCGTGTTTGATTTAGAGTTCCAACTACATGTATCCAGATAGGAGAACACAGAGTGAAACCTAAACATGAAAACGGTTACTGCAAAGGAACGGTTTAACCTAGAAGAACGAAATTTGGTGAGCCAAGTGGGATTGGTGTACTGATCCTTAAATCGAAGTATCATCAAGATTGGGTGAAAAAATGTTTGCTGAGATTTCAGGAAACTCGTAGTTTTTTGGAAGCTTGGTAACCCCTTTCAATGAAAGGGATTCTCATCAGTCTCTGCTTGGGGCTACTTCAATAGCACACAAACCATAGGGATAGAATTTCTAACTACATTATTGTGCCAAGTTTCAAAGAGGTAGCACAAACCGTGTTTGATTTAGAGTTCCAACTACATGTATCCATATAGGAGAAAACAGAGTGAAACCTAAACATGAAAACGGTTACTGCAAAGGAACGGTTTAACCTAGAAGAACGAAATTTGGTGAGCGAAGTGAGATTCGTGTAGTGATAACTACCTGGAAGTATCATCAAGATTGTGTGAAAAAATGTTTCCTGAGATTTCAGGAAACTCGTAGTTTTTTGCAAGCTTGGAAACCCCTTTCAATGAAAGGGATTCTCGTCAGTCTCTGCTTGGGGCTACTTCAATAGCACACAAACCATAGCGATAGAACTTGGAACTACATTATTGTGCCAAGTTTCAAAGAGCTAGCACAAACCGTGTTTGATTTAGGGTTCCAACTACATGTATCCATATAGGAGAAAACAGAGTGAAACCTAAACATGAAAACGGTTACTGCAAAGGAACGGTTTAACCTAGAAGAACGAAATTTGGTGAGCCAAGTGGGATGGGTGGACTGATCATTAAATGGAAGTATCATCAAGATTGGGTCAAAAAATGTTTGCTGAGATTTCAGAAAACTCGTAGTTTTTTGGAAGCTTGGCAACCCCTTTCTATGAAAGGGATTCTCGTCAGTCTCTGCTTGGGGCTACTTCAATAGCACACAAACCGTAGCGATAGAACTTGGAACTACATTATTGTGCCAAGTTTCAAAGAGCTAGCACAAACCGTGTTTGATTTAGAGTTCCAACTACATGTATCCATATAGGAGAAAACAGAGTGAAACCTAAACATGAAAACGGTTACTGCAAAGGAACGGTTTAACCTAGAAGAACGAAATTTGGTGAGCCAAGTGGGATTGGTGTACTGATCATTAAATGGAAGTATCATCAAGATTGGGTGAAAAAATGTTTGCTGAGATTTCAGGAAACTCGTAGTTTTTTGGAAGCTTGGCAACCCCTTTCAGTGAAAGGGATTCTCGTCAGTCTCTGCTTGGGGCTACTTCAATAGCACACAAACCATAGCGATAGAACTTGGAACTACATTATTGTGCCAAGTTTCAAAGAGCTAGCACAAACCGTGTTTGATTTAGAGTTCCAACTACATGTATCCATATAGGAGAAAACAGAGTGAAACCTAAACATGAAAACGGTTACTGCAAAGGAACGGTTTAACCTAGAAGAACGAAATTTGGTGAGCCAAGTGGGATTGGTGTACTGATCATTAAACCTAAGTATCATCAAGACTGGGTGAAAAAATGTTTGCTGAGATTTCAGGAAACTCGTAGTTTTTTGCAAGCTTGGCAACCCCTTTCAATGAAAGGGATTCTCGTCAGTCTCTGCTTGGGGCTACTTCAATAGCACACAAACCATAGCGATAGAACTTGGAACTACATTATTGTGCCAAGTTTCAAAGAGCTAGCACAAACCGTGTTTGATTTAGAGTTCCAACTACATGTATCCATATAGGAGAAAACAGAGTGAAACCTAAACATGAAAACGGTTACTGCAAAGGAACGGTTTAACCTAGAAGAACGAAATTTGGTGAGCCAAGTGAGATTCGTGTACTGATCACTACCTGCAAGTATCATCAAGATTGGGTGAAAAAATGTTTGCTGAGATTTCAGGAAACTCGTAGTTTTTTGAAAGCTTGGCAACCCCTTTCAATGAAAGGGATTCTCGTCAGTCTCTGCTTGGGGGTACTTCAATAGCACACAAACCATAGCGATAGAACTTGGAACTACATTATTGTGCCACGTTTCAAAGAGCTAGCACAAACCGTGTTTGATTTAGAGTTCCAACTACATGTATCCATATAGGAGAAAACAGAGTGAAACCTAATATGAAAACGGTTACTGCAAAGGAACGGTTTAACCTAGAAGAAAGAAATTTGGTGAGCCAAGTGGGATTGGTGTACTGATCATTAAATGGAAGTATCATCATGATTAGATGAAAAAATGTTTGCTGAGATTTCAGGAAACTCGTAGTTTTTTGGAATCTTGGCAACCCCTTTCAATGAAAGGGACTCTCGTCAGTCTCTGCTTGGGGCTACTTCAATAGCACACAAACCATAGCGATAGAACTTGGAACTACATTATTGTGCCAAGTTTCAAAGAGCTAGCACAAACCGTGTTTGATTTAGAGTTCCAACTACATGTATCCATATAGGAGAAAACAGAGTGAAACCTAAACATGAAAACGGTTATAGCAAGGGAACGGTTTAACCTAGAAGATCGAAATTTGGTGAGCCAAGTGGAATTGGTGTACTGATCATTAAATCGAAGTATCATCAAGATTGGGTGAAAAAATGTTTGCTGAGATTTCCGGAAACTCGTAGTTTTTTGGAAGCTTGGTAACCCCTTTCAATGAAAGGGATTCTCGTCAGTCTCTGCTTGGGGCTACTTCAATAGCACACAAACCATAGGGATAGAATTTCTAACTACATTATTGTGCCAAGTTTCAAAAAGCTAGCACAAACCGTGTTTGATTTAGAGTTCCAACTACATGTATCCATATAGGAGAAAACAGAGTGAAACCTAAACATGAAAACGGTTACTGCAAAGGAACGGTTTAACCTAGAAGAACGAAATTTGGTGAGCCAAGTGGGATTGGTGTACTGATCATTAAATCGAAGGATCATCAAGATTGGGTGAAAAAATGTTTGCTGAGATTTCAGGAAACTCGTAGTTTTATGGAAGCTTTGCAACCCCTTTCAATGAAAGGGATTCTCGTCAGTCTCTGCTTGGGGCTACTTCAATAGCACACACACCATAGCAATAGAACTTGGAACTACATTATTGTGCCAAGTTTCAAAGAGCTAGCACAAACCGTGTTTGATTTAGAGTTCCAACTACATGTATCCATATAGGAGAAAACAGAGTGAAACCTAAACATGAAAACGGTTACTGCAAAGGAACGGTTTTACCTAGAAGAACGAAATTTGGTGAGCCAAGTGGGATTGGTGTACTGATCATTAAATGGAAGTATCATCATGATTGGGTGAAAAAATGTTTGCTGATATTTCAGGAAACTCGCAGTTTTTTGGAAGCTTGCAACCCCTTTCAGTGAAAGGGATTCTCGTCAGTCTCTGCTTGGGGCTACTTCAATAGCACACAAACCATAGTGATAGAACTTGGAACTACATTATTGTGCCAAGTTTCAAAGAGCTAGCACAAACCGTGTTTGATTTAGAGTTCCAAATACATGTATCCAGATAGGAGAAAACAGAGTGAAACCTAAACATGAAAACGGTTACTGCAAAGGAACGGTTTAACCTAGAAGAACGAAATTTGGTGAGCCAAGTGGGATTGGTGTACTGATCATTAAACCTAAGTATCATCAAGACTGGGTGAAAAAATGTTTGCTGAGATTTCAGGAAACTCGTAGTTTTTTGCAAGCTTGGCAACCCCTTTCAATGAAAGGGATTCTCGTCATTCTCTGCTTGGGGCTACTTCAATAGCACACAAACCATAGCGATAGAACTTGGAACTACATTATTGTGCCAAGTTTCAAAGAGCTAGCACAAACCGTGTTTGATTTAGAGTTCCAACTACATGTATCCATATAGGAGAAAACAGAGTGAAACCTAAACATGAAAACGTTACTGCAAAGGAACGGTTTAACCTAGAAGAACGAAATTTGGTGAGCCAAGTGGGATGGGTGGACTGATCATTAAATGGAAGTATCATCAAGATTGGGTCAAAAAATGTTTGCTGAGATTTCAGAAAACTCGTAGTTTTTTGGAAGCTTGGCAACCCCTTTCAATGAAAGGGATTCTCGTCAGTCTCTACTTGGGGCTACTTCAATAGCACACAAACCGTAGCGATAGAACTTGGAACTACATTATTGTGCCAAGTTTCAAATAGCTAGCACAAACCGTGTTTGATTTAGAGTTCCAACTACATGTATCCATATAGCAGAAAACAGAGTGAAACCTAAACATGAAAACGGTTACTGCAAGGGTACGGTTTAACCAAGAAGAACGAAATTTGGTGAGCCAAGTGGGATTGGTGTACTGATCATTAAATGGAAGTATCATCAAGATTGGGTGAAAAAATTTTTGCTGAGATTTCAGGAAACTCGTAGTTTTTTGGAAGCTTGGCAACCCCTTTCAGTGAAAGGGATTCTCGTCAGTCTCTGCTTGGGGCTACTTCAATAGCACACAAACCATAGCGATAGAACTTGGAACTACATTATTGTGCCAAGTTTCAAAGAGCTAGCACAAACCGTGTTTGATTTAGAGTTCCAACTACATGTATCCATATAGGAGAAAACAGAGTGAAACCTAAACATGAAAACGGTTACTGCAAAGGAACGGTTTAACCTAGAAGAACGAAATTTGGTGAGCCAAGTGGGATTGGTGTACTGATCATTAAACCTAAGTATCATCAAGACTGGGTGAAAAAATGTTTGCTGAGATTTCAGGAAACTCGTAGTTTTTTGCAAGCTTGGCAACCCCTTTCAATGAAAGGGATTCTCGTCAGTCTCTGCTTGGGGCTACTTCAATATCACAAAAACCATAGCGATAGAACTTGGAACTACATTATTGTGCCAAGTTTCAAAGAGCTAGCACAAACCGTGTTTGATTTAGAGTTCCAACTACATGTATCCATATAGGAGAAAACAGAGTGAAACCTAAACATGAAAACGGTTACTGCAAAGGAACGGTTTAACCTAGAAGAACGAAATTTAGTGAGCCAAGTGGGATTCGTGTACTGATCACTACCTGCAAGTATCATCAAGATTGGGTGAAAAAATGTTTGCTGAGATTTCAGAAAACTCGCAGTTTTTTGGAAGCTTGGCAACCCCTTTCAATGAAAGGGATTCTCGTCAGTCTCTGCTTGGGGCTACTTCAATAGCACACAAACAATAGTGATAGAACTTGGAACTACATTATTGTGCCAGGTTTCAAAGAGCTAGCACAAACCGTGTTTGATTTAGAGTTCCAACTACATGTATCCAGATAGGAGAAAACAGAGTGAAACCTAAACATGAAAACGGTTACTGCAAAGGAACGGTTTAACCTAGAAGAACGAAATTTGGTGAGCCAAGTGGGATTGGTGTACTGATCCTTAAATCGAAGTATCATCAAGATTGGGTGAAAAAATGTTTGCTGAGATTTCAGGAAACTCGTAGTTTTTTGGAAGCTTGGTAACCCCTTTCAATGAAAGGGATTCTCATCAGTCTCTGCTTGGGGCTACTTCAATAGCACACAAACCATAGGGATAGAATTTCTAACTACATTATTGTGCCAAGTTTCAAAGAGGTAGCACAAACCGTGTTTGATTTAGAGTTCCAACTACATGTATCCATATAGGAGAAAACAGAGTGAAACCTAAACATGAAAACGGTTACTGCAAAGGAACGGTTTAACCTAGAAGAACGAAATTTGGTGAGCGAAGTGAGATTCGTGTAGTGATAACTACCTGGAAGTATCATCAAGATTGTGTGAAAAAATGTTTCCTGAGATTTCAGGAAACTCGTAGTTTTTTGCAAGCTTGGAAACCCCTTTCAATGAAAGGGATTCTCGTCAGTCTCTGCTTGGGGCTACTTCAATAGCACACAAACCATAGCGATAGAACTTGGAACTACATTATTGTGCCAAGTTTCAAAGAGCTAGCACAAACCGTGTTTGATTTAGGGTTCCAACTACATGTATCCATATAGGAGAAAACAGAGTGAAACCTAAACATGAAAACGGTTACTGCAAAGGAACGGTTTAACCTAGAAGAACGAAATTTGGTGAGCCAAGTGGGATGGGTGGACTGATCATTAAATGGAAGTATCATCAAGATTGGGTCAAAAAATGTTTGCTGAGATTTCAGAAAACTCGTAGTTTTTTGGAAGCTTGGCAACCCCTTTCTATGAAATGGATTCTCGTCAGTCTCTGCTTGGGGCTACTTCAATAGCACACAAACGGTAGCGATAGAACTTGGAACTACATTACTGTGCCAAGTTTCAAAGAGCTAGCACAAACCGTGTTTGATTTAGAGTTCCAACTACATGTATCCATATAGGAGAAAACAGAGTGAAACCTAAACATGAAAACGGTTACTGCAAAGGAACGGTTTAACCTAGAAGAACGAAATTTGGTGAGCCAAGTGGGATTGGTGTACTGATCATTAAATGGAAGTATCATCAAGATTGGGTGAAAAAATGTTTGCTGAGATTTCAGGAAACTCGTAGTTTTTTGGAAGCTTGGCAACCCCTTTCAGTGAAAGGGATTCTCGTCAGTCTCTGCTTGGGGCTACTTCAATAGCACACAAACCATAGCGATAGAACTTGGAACTACATTATTGTGCCAAGTTTCAAAGAGCTAGCACAAACCGTGTTTGATTTAGAGTTCCAACTACATGTATCCATATAGGAGAAAACAGAGTGAAACCTAAACATGAAAACGGTTACTGCAAAGGAACGGTTTAACCTAGAAGAACGAAATTTGGTGAGCCAAGTGGGATTGGTGTACTGATCATTAAACCTAAGTATCATCAAGACTGGGTGAAAAAATGTTTGCTGAGATTTCAGGAAACTCGTAGTTTTTTGCAAGCTTGGCAACCCCTTTCAATGAAAGGGATTCTCGTCAGTCTCTGCTTGGGGCTACTTCAATAGCACACAAACCGTAGCGATAGAACTTGGAACTACATTATTGTGCCAAGTTTCAAAGAGCTAGCACAAACCGTGTTTGATTTAGAGTTCCAACTACATGTATCCATATAGGAGAAAACAGAGTGAAACCTAAACATGAAAACGGTTACTGCAAAGGAACGGTTTAACCTAGAAGAACGAAATTTGGTGAGCCAAGTGAGATTCGTGTACTGATCACTACCTGCAAGTATCATCAAGATTGGGTGAAAAAATGTTTGCTGAGATTTCAGGAAACTCGTAGTTTTTTGAAAGCTTGGCAACCCCTTTCAATGAAAGGGATTCTCGTCAGTCTCTGCTTGGGGGTACTTCAATAGCACACAAACCATAGCGATAGAACTTGGAACTACATTATTGTGCCACGTTTCAAAGAGCTAGCACAAACCGTGTTTGATTTAGAGTTCCAACTACATGTATCCATATAGGAGAAAACAGAGTGAAACCTAAACATGAAAACGGTTACTGCAAAGGAACGGTTTAACCTAGAAGAACGAAATTTGGTGAGCCAAGTGGGATGGGTGGACTGATCATTAAATGGAAGTATCATCAAGATTGGGTCAAAAAATGTTTGCTGAGATTTCAGAAAACTCGTAGTTTTTTGGAAGCTTGGCAACCCCTTTCAATGAAAGGGATTCTCGTCAGTCTCTGCTTGGGGCTACTTCAATAGCACACAAACCGTAGCGATAGAACTTGGAACTACATTATTGTGCCAAGTTTCAAAGAGCTAGCACAAACCGTGATTGATGTAGAGTTCCAAATACATGTATCCATATAGGAGAAAACAGAGTGAAACCTAAACATGAAAACGGTTACTGCAAAGGAACGGTTTAACCAAGAAGAACGAAATTTGGTGAGCCAAGTGGGATTAGTGTACTGATCATTAAATGGAAGTATCATCAAGATTGGGTGAAAAAATGTTTGCTGAGATTTCAGGAAACTCGTAGTTTTTTGGAAGCTTGGCAACCCCTTTCAGTGAAAGGTATTCTCGTCAGTCTCTGCTTGGGGCTACTTCAATAGCACACAAACCATAGTGATAGAACTTGGAACTACATTATTGTGCCAAGTTTCAAAGAGCTAGCACAAACCGTGTTTGATTTAGAGTTCCAACTACATGTATCCATATAGGAGAAAACAGAGTGAAACCTAAACATGAAAACGGTTACTGCAAAGGAACGGTTTAACCTAGAAGAACGAAATTTGGTGAGCCAAGTGGGATTGGTGTACTGATCATTAAATGGAAGTATCATCAAGATTGGGTGAAAAAATGTTTGCTGAGATTTCAGGAAACTCGTAGTTTTTTGGAAGCTTGGCAACCCCTTTCAATGAAAGGGATTCTCGTCAGTCTCTGCTTGGGGCTACTTCAATAGCACACAAACCATAGCGATAGAACTTTGAACTACATTATTGTGCCAAGTTTCAAAGTGCTAGCACAAACCGTGTTTGATTTAGAGTTCCAACTACATGTATCCATATAGGAGAAAACAGAGTGAAACCTAAACATGAAAACGGTTACTGCAAAGGAACGGTTTAACCTAGAAGAACGAAATTTGGTGAGCCAAGTGGGATGGGTGGACTTATCATTAAATGGAAGTATCATCAAGATTGGGTCAAAAAATGTTTGCTGAGATTTCAGAAAACTCGTAGTTTTTTGGAAGCTTGGCAACCCCTTTCAATGAAAGGGATTCTCGTCAGTCTCTGCTTGGGGCTACTTCAATAGCACACAAACCGTAGCGATAGAACTTGGAACTACATTATTGTGCCAAGTTTCAAAGAGCTAGCACAAACCGTGTTTGATTTAGAGTTCCAACTACATGTATCCATATAGCAGAAAACAGAGTGAAACCTAAACATGAAAACGGTTACTGCAAGGGTACGGTTTAACCAAGAAGAACGAAATTTGGTGAGCCAAGTGGGATTGGTGTACTGATCCTTAAATCGAAGTATCATCAAGATTGGGTGAAAAAATGTTTGCTGAGATTTCAGGAAACTCGTAGTTTTTTGGAAGCTTGGTAACCCCTTTCAATGAAAGGGATTCTCATCAGTCTCTGCTTGGGGCTACTTCAATAGCACACAAACCATAGGGATAGAATTTCTAACTACATTATTGTGCCAAGTTTCAAAGAGGTAGCACAAACCGTGTTTGATTTAGAGTTCCAACTACATGTATCCATATAGGAGAAAACAGAGTGAAACCTAAACATGAAAACGGTTACTGCAAAGGAACGGTTTAACCTAGAAGAACGAAATTTGGTGAGCGAAGTGAGATTCGTGTAGTGATAACTACCTGGAAGTATCATCAAGATTGTGTGAAAAAATGTTTCCTGAGATTTCAGGAAACTCGTAGTTTTTTGCAAGCTTGGAAACCCCTTTCAATGAAAGGGATTCTCGTCAGTCTCTGCTTGGGGCTACTTCAATAGCACACAAACCATAGCGATAGAACTTGGAACTACATTATTGTGCCAAGTTTCAAAGAGCTAGCACAAACCGTGTTTGATTTAGGGTTCCAACTACATGTATCCATATAGGAGAAAACAGAGTGAAACCTAAACATGAAAACGGTTACTGCAAAGGAACGGTTTAACCTAGAAGAACGAAATTTGGTGAGCGAAGTGAGATTCGTGTAGTGATAACTACCTGGAAGTATCATCAAGATTGTGTGAAAAAATGTTTCCTGAGATTTCAGGAAACTCGTAGTTTTTTGCAAGCTTGGAAACCCCTTTCAATGAAAGGGATTCTCGTCAGTCTCTGCTTGGGGCTACTTCAATAGCACACAAACCATAGCGATAGAACTTGGAACTACATTATTGTGCCAAGTTTCAAAGAGCTAGCACAAACCGTGTTTGATTTAGGGTTCCAACTACATGTATCCATATAGGAGAAAACAGAGTGAAACCTAAACATGAAAACGGTTACTGCAAAGGAACGGTTTAACCTAGAAGAACGAAATTTGGTGAGCCAAGTGGGATGGGTGGACTGATCATTAAATGGAAGTATCATCAAGATTGGGTCAAAAAATGTTTGCTGAGATTTCAGAAAACTCGTAGTTTTTTGGAAGCTTGGCAACCCCTTTCTATGAAATGGATTCTCGTCAGTCTCTGCTTGGGGCTACTTCAATAGCACACAAACGGTAGCGATAGAACTTGGAACTACATTACTGTGCCAAGTTTCAAAGAGCTAGCACAAACCGTGTTTGATTTAGAGTTCCAACTACATGTATCCATATAGGAGAAAACAGAGTGAAACCTAAACATGAAAACGGTTACTGCAAAGGAACGGTTTAACCTAGAAGAACGAAATTTGGTGAGCCAAGTGGGATTGGTGTACTGATCATTAAATGGAAGTATCATCAAGATTGGGTGAAAAAATGTTTGCTGAGATTTCAGGAAACTCGTAGTTTTTTGGAAGCTTGGCAACCCCTTTCAGTGAAAGGGATTCTCGTCAGTCTCTGCTTGGGGCTACTTCAATAGCACACAAACCATAGCGATAGAACTTGGAACTACATTATTGTGCCAAGTTTCAAAGAGCTAGCACAAACCGTGTTTGATTTAGAGTTCCAACTACATGTATCCATATAGGAGAAAACAGAGTGAAACCTAAACATGAAAACGGTTACTGCAAAGGAACGGTTTAACCTAGAAGAACGAAATTTGGTGAGCCAAGTGGGATTGGTGTACTGATCATTAAACCTAAGTATCATCAAGACTGGGTGAAAAAATGTTTGCTGAGATTTCAGGAAACTCGTAGTTTTTTGCAAGCTTGGCAACCCCTTTCAATGAAAGGGATTCTCGTCAGTCTCTGCTTGGGGCTACTTCAATAGCACACAAACCGTAGCGATAGAACTTGGAACTACATTATTGTGCCAAGTTTCAAAGAGCTAGCACAAACCGTGTTTGATTTAGAGTTCCAACTACATGTATCCATATAGGAGAAAACAGAGTGAAACCTAAACATGAAAACGGTTACTGCAAAGGAACGGTTTAACCTAGAAGAACGAAATTTGGTGAGCCAAGTGAGATTCGTGTACTGATCACTACCTGCAAGTATCATCAAGATTGGGTGAAAAAATGTTTGCTGAGATTTCAGGAAACTCGTAGTTTTTTGAAAGCTTGGCAACCCCTTTCAATGAAAGGGATTCTCGTCAGTCTCTGCTTGGGGGTACTTCAATAGCACACAAACCATAGCGATAGAACTTGGAACTACATTATTGTGCCACGTTTCAAAGAGCTAGCACAAACCGTGTTTGATTTAGAGTTCCAACTACATGTATCCATATAGGAGAAAACAGAGTGAAACCTAAACATGAAAACGGTTACTGCAAAGGAACGGTTTAACCTAGAAGAACGAAATTTGGTGAGCCAAGTGGGATGGGTGGACTGATCATTAAATGGAAGTATCATCAAGATTGGGTCAAAAAATGTTTGCTGAGATTTCAGAAAACTCGTAGTTTTTTGGAAGCTTGGCAACCCCTTTCAATGAAAGGGATTCTCGTCAGTCTCTGCTTGGGGCTACTTCAATAGCACACAAACCGTAGCGATAGAACTTGGAACTACATTATTGTGCCAAGTTTCAAAGAGCTAGCACAAACCGTGATTGATGTAGAGTTCCAAATACATGTATCCATATAGGAGAAAACAGAGTGAAACCTAAACATGAAAACGGTTACTGCAAAGGAACGGTTTAACCAAGAAGAACGAAATTTGGTGAGCCAAGTGGGATTAGTGTACTGATCATTAAATGGAAGTATCATCAAGATTGGGTGAAAAAATGTTTGCTGAGATTTCAGGAAACTCGTAGTTTTTTGGAAGCTTGGCAACCCCTTTCAGTGAAAGGTATTCTCGTCAGTCTCTGCTTGGGGCTACTTCAATAGCACACAAACCATAGTGATAGAACTTGGAACTACATTATTGTGCCAAGTTTCAAAGAGCTAGCACAAACCGTGTTTGATTTAGAGTTCCAACTACATGTATCCATATAGGAGAAAACAGAGTGAAACCTAAACATGAAAACGGTTACTGCAAAGGAACGGTTTAACCTAGAAGAACGAAATTTGGTGAGCCAAGTGGGATTGGTGTACTGATCATTAAATGGAAGTATCATCAAGATTGGGTGAAAAAATGTTTGCTGAGATTTCAGGAAACTCGTAGTTTTTTGGAAGCTTGGCAACCCCTTTCAATGAAAGGGATTCTCGTCAGTCTCTGCTTGGGGCTACTTCAATAGCACACAAACCATAGCGATAGAACTTTGAACTACATTATTGTGCCAAGTTTCAAAGTGCTAGCACAAACCGTGTTTGATTTAGAGTTCCAACTACATGTATCCATATAGGAGAAAACAGAGTGAAACCTAAACATGAAAACGGTTACTGCAAAGGAACGGTTTAACCTAGAAGAACGAAATTTGGTGAGCCAAGTGGGATGGGTGGACTTATCATTAAATGGAAGTATCATCAAGATTGGGTCAAAAAATGTTTGCTGAGATTTCAGAAAACTCGTAGTTTTTTGGAAGCTTGGCAACCCCTTTCAATGAAAGGGATTCTCGTCAGTCTCTGCTTGGGGCTACTTCAATAGCACACAAACCGTAGCGATAGAACTTGGAACTACATTATTGTGCCAAGTTTCAAAGAGCTAGCACAAACCGTGTTTGATTTAGAGTTCCAACTACATGTATCCATATAGCAGAAAACAGAGTGAAACCTAAACATGAAAACGGTTACTGCAAGGGTACGGTTTAACCAAGAAGAACGAAATTTGGTGAGCCAAGTGGGATTGGTGTACTGATCCTTAAATCGAAGTATCATCAAGATTGGGTGAAAAAATGTTTGCTGAGATTTCAGGAAACTCGTAGTTTTTTGGAAGCTTGGTAACCCCTTTCAATGAAAGGGATTCTCATCAGTCTCTGCTTGGGGCTACTTCAATAGCACACAAACCATAGGGATAGAATTTCTAACTACATTATTGTGCCAAGTTTCAAAGAGGTAGCACAAACCGTGTTTGATTTAGAGTTCCAACTACATGTATCCATATAGGAGAAAACAGAGTGAAACCTAAACATGAAAACGGTTACTGCAAAGGAACGGTTTAACCTAGAAGAACGAAATTTGGTGAGCGAAGTGAGATTCGTGTAGTGATAACTACCTGGAAGTATCATCAAGATTGTGTGAAAAAATGTTTCCTGAGATTTCAGGAAACTCGTAGTTTTTTGCAAGCTTGGAAACCCCTTTCAATGAAAGGGATTCTCGTCAGTCTCTGCTTGGGGCTACTTCAATAGCACACAAACCATAGCGATAGAACTTGGAACTACATTATTGTGCCAAGTTTCAAAGAGCTAGCACAAACCGTGTTTGATTTAGGGTTCCAACTACATGTATCCATATAGGAGAAAACAGAGTGAAACCTAAACATGAAAACGGTTACTGCAAAGGAACGGTTTAACCTAGAAGAACGAAATTTGGTGAGCCAAGTGGGATGGGTGGACTGATCATTAAATGGAAGTATCATCAAGATTGGGTCAAAAAATGTTTGCTGAGATTTCAGAAAACTCGTAGTTTTTTGGAAGCTTGGCAACCCCTTTCTATGAAAGGGATTCTCGTCAGTCTCTGCTTGGGGCTACTTCAATAGCACACAAACCGTAGCGATAGAACTTGGAACTACATTATTGTGCCAAGTTTCAAAGAGCTAGCACAAACCGTGTTTGATTTAGAGTTCCAACTACATGTATCCATATAGGAGAAAACAGAGTGAAACCTAAACATGAAAACGGTTACTGCAAAGGAACGGTTTAACCTAGAAGAACGAAATTTGGTGAGCCAAGTGGGATTGGTGTACTGATCATTAAATGGAAGTATCATCAAGATTGGGTGAAAAAATGTTTGGTGAGATTTCAGGAAACTCGTAGTTTTTTGGAAGCTTGGCAACCCCTTTCAGTGAAAGGGATTCTCGTCAGTCTCTGCTTGGGGCTACTTCAATAGCACACAAACCATAGCGATAGAACTTGGAACTACATTATTGTGCCAAGTTTCAAAGAGCTAGCACAAACCGTGTTTGATTTAGAGTTCCAACTACATGTATCCATATAGGAGAAAACAGAGTGAAACCTAAACATGAAAACGGTTACTGCAAAGGAACGGTTTAACCTAGAAGAACGAAATTTGGTGAGCCAAGTGGGATTGGTGTACTGATCATTAAACCTAAGTATCATCAAGACTGGGTGAAAAAATGTTTGCTGAGATTTCAGGAAACTCGTAGTTTTTTGCAAGCTTGGCAACCCCTTTCAATGAAAGGGATTCTTGTCAGTCTCTGCTTGGGGCTACTTCAATAGCACACAAACCATAGCGATAGAACTTGGAACTACATTATTGTGCCAAGTTTCAAAGAGCTAGCACAAACCGTGTTTGATTTAGAGTTCCAACTACATGTATCCATATAGGAGAAAACAGAGTGAAACCTAAACATGAAAACGGTTACTGCAAAGGAACGGTTTAACCTAGAAGAACGAAATTTGGTGAGCCAAGTGAGATTCGTGTACTGATCACTACCTGCAAGTATCATCAAGATTGGGTGAAAAAATGTTTGCTGAGATTTCAGGAAACTCGTAGTTTTTTGAAAGCTTGGCAACCCCTTTCAATGAAAGGGATTCTCGTCAGTCTCTGCTTGGGGGTACTTCAATAGCACACAAACCATAGCGATAGAACTTGGAACTACATTATTGTGCCACGTTTCAAAGAGCTAGCACAAACCGTGTTTGATTTAGAGTTCCAACTACATGTATCCATATAGGAGAAAACAGAGTGAAACCTAATATGAAAACGGTTACTGCAAAGGAACGGTTTAACCTAGAAGAAAGAAATTTGGTGAGCCAAGTGGGATTGGTGTACTGATCATTAAATGGAAGTATCATCATGATTAGATGAAAAAATGTTTGCTGAGATTTCAGGAAACTCGTAGTTTTTTGGAATCTTGGCAACCCCTTTCAATGAAAGGGACTCTCGTCAGTCTCTGCTTGGGGCTACTTCAATAGCACACAAACCATAGCGATAGAACTTGGAACTACATTATTGTGCCAAGTTTCAAAGAGCTAGCACAAACCGTGTTTGATTTAGAGTTCCAACTACATGTATCCAGATAGGAGAAAACAGAGTGAAACCTAAACATGAAAACGGTTACTGCAAAGGAACGGTTTAACCTAGAAGAACGAAATTTGGTGCGCCAAGTGGGAATGGTGTACTGATCATTAAATCGAAGTATCATCAAGATTGGGTGAAAAAATGTTTGCTGAGATTTCAGGAAACTCGTAGTTTTTTGGAAGCTTGGTAACCCCTTTCAATGAAAGGGATTCTCGTCAGTCTCTGCTTGGGGCTACTTCAATAGCACACAAACCATAGGGATAGAATTTCTAACTACATTATTGTGCCAAGTTTCAAAGAGCTAGCACAAACCGTGTTTGATTTAGAGTTCCAACTACATGTATCCATATAGGAGAAAACAGAGTGAAACCTAAACATGAAAACGGTTATAGCAAGGGAACGGTTTAACCTAGAAGATTGAAATTTGGTGAGCCAAGTGGAATTGGTGTACTGATCATTAAATCGAAGTATCATCAAGATTGGGTGAAAAAATGTTTGCTGAGATTTCCGGAAACTCGTAGTTTTTTGGAAGCTTGGTAACCCCTTTCAATGAAAGGGATTCTCGTCAGTCTCTGCTTGGGGCTACTTCAATAGCACACAAACCATAGGGATAGAATTTCTAACTACATTATTGTGCCAAGTTTCAAAAAGCAAGCACAAACCGTGTTTGATTTAGAGTTCCAACTACATGTATCCATATAGGAGAAAACAGAGTGAAACCTAAACATGAAAACGGTTACTGCAAAGGAACGGTTTAACCTAGAAGAACGAAATTTGGTGAGCCAAGTGGGATTGGTGTACTGATCATTAAATCGAAGGATCATCAAGATTGGGTGAAAAAATGTTTGCTGAGATTTCAGGAAACTCGTAGTTTTATGGAAGCTTTGCAACCCCTTTCAATGAAAGGGATTCTCGTCAGTCTCTGCTTGGGGCTACTTCAATAGCACACACACCATAGCAATAGAACTTGGAACTACATTATTGTGCCAAGTTTCAAAGAGCTAGCACAAACCGTGTTTGATTTAGAGTTCCAACTACATGTATCCATATAGGAGAAAACAGAGTGAAACCTAAACATGAAAACGGTTACTGCAAAGGAACGGTTTTACCTAGAAGAACGAAATTTGGTGAGCCAAGTGGGATTGGTGTACTGATCATTAAATGGAAGTATCATCATGATTGGGTGAAAAAATGTTTGCTGATATTTCAGGAAACTCGCAGTTTTTTGGAAGCTTGCAACCCCTTTCAGTGAAAGGGATTCTCGTCAGTCTCTGCTTGGGGCTACTTCAATAGCACACAAACCATAGCGATAGAACTTGGAACTACATTATTGTGCCAAGTTTCAAAGAGCTAGCACAAACCGTGTTTGATTTAGAGTTCCAACTACATGTATCCAGATAGGAGAAAACAGAGTGAAACCTAAACATGAAAACGGTTACTGCAAAGGAACTGTTTAACCTAGAAGAACGAAATTTGGTGAGCCAAGTGGGATTGGTGTACTGATCATTAAACCTAAGTATCATCAAGACTGGGTGAAAAAATGTTTGCTGAGATTTCAGGAAACTCGTAGTTTTTTGCAAGCTTGGCAACCCCTTTCAATGAAAGGGATTCTCGTCATTCTCTGCTTGGGGCTACTTCAATAGCACACAAACCATAGCGATAGAACTTGGAACTACATTATTGTGCCAAGTTTCAAAGAGCTAGCACAAACCGTGTTTGATTTAGAGTTCCAACTACATGTATCCATATAGGAGAAAACAGAGTGAAACCTAAACATGAAAACGTTACTGCAAAGGAACGGTTTAACCTAGAAGAACGAAATTTGGTGAGCCAAGTGGGATGGGTGGACTGATCATTAAATGGAAGTATCATCAAGATTGGGTCAAAAAATGTTTGCTGAGATTTCAGAAAACTCGTAGTTTTTTGGAAGCTTGGCAACCCCTTTCAATGAAAGGGATTCTCGTCAGTCTCTACTTGGGGCTACTTCAATAGCACACAAACCGTAGCGATAGAACTTGGAACTACATTATTGTGCCAAGTTTCAAAGAGCTAGCACAAACCGTGTTTGATTTAGAGTTCCAACTACATGTATCCATATAGGAGAAAACAGAGTGAAACCTAAACATGAAAACGGTTACTGCAAAGGAACGGTTTAACCAAGAAGAACGAAATTTGGTGAGCCAAGTGGGATTGGTGTACTGATCATTAAATGGAAGTATCATCAATATTGGGTGAAAAAATGTTTGCTGAGATTTCAGGAAACTCGTAGTTTTCTGGAAGCTTGGCAACCCCTTTCAATGAAAGGGATTCTCGTCAGTCTCTGCTTGGGGCTACTTCAGTAGCACACAAACCATAGTGATTGAACTTGGAACTACATTATTGTGCCAAGTTTCAAAGAGCTAGCACAAACCGTGTTTGATTTAGAGTTCCAACTACATGTATCCATATAGGAGAAAACAGAGTGAAACCTAAACATGAAAACGGTTACTGCAAAGGAACGGTTTAACCTAGAAGAACGAAATTTGGTGAGCCAAGTGGGATTGGTGTACTGATCATTAAACCTAAGTATCATTAAGACTGGGTGAAAAAATGTTTGCTGAGATTTCAGGAAACTCGTAGTTTTTTGCAAGCTTGGCAACCCCTTTCAATGAAAGGGATTCTCGTCAGTCTCTGCTTGGGGCTACTTCAATAGCACACAAACCATAGCGATAGAACTTGGAACTACATTATTGTGCCAAGTTTCAAAGAGCTAGCACAAACCGTGTTTGATTTAGAGTTCCAACTACATGTATCCATATAGGAGAAAACAGAGTGAAACCTAAACATGAAAACGGTTACTGCAAAGGAACGGTTTAACCTAGAAGAACGAAATTTGGTGCGCCAAGTGGGATGGGTGGACTTATCCTTAAATGGAAGTATCATCAAGATTGGGTCAAAAAATGTTTGCTGAGATTTCAGAAAACTCGTAGTTTTTTGGAAGCTTGGCAACCCCTTTCAATGAAAGGGATTCTCGTCAGTCTCTGCTTGGGGCTACTTCAATAGCACACAAACCGTAGCGATAGAACTTGGAACTACATTATTGTGCCAAGTTTCAAAGAGCTAGCACAAACCGTGTTTGATTTAGAGTTCCAACTACATGTATCCATATAGGAGAAAACAGAGTGAAACCTAAACATGAAAACGGTTACTGCAAAGGAACGGTTTAACCTAGAAGAACGAAATTTGGTGAGCCAAGTGGGATTGTTTTACTCATCATTAAACCTAAGTATCATCAAGACTGGGTGAAAAAATGTTTGCTGAGATTTCAGGAAACTCGTAGTTTTTTGCAAGCTTGGCAACCCCTTTCAATGAAAGGGATTCTCGTCAGTCTCTGCTTGGGGCTACTTCAATAGCACACAAACCGTAGCGATAGAACTTGGAACTACATTATTGTGCCAAGTTTCAAAGAGCTAGCACAAACCGTGTTTGATTTAGAGTTCCAACTACATGTATCCATATAGGAGAAAACAGAGTGAAACCTAAACATGAAAACGGTTACTGCAAAGGAACGGTTTAACCTAGAAGAACGAAATTTAGTGAGCCAAGTGGGATTCGTGTACTGATCACTACCTGCAAGTATCATCAAGATTGGGTGAAAAAATGTTTGCTGAGATTTCAGAAAACTCGCAGTTTTTTGGAAGCTTGGCAACCCCTTTCAATGAAAGGGATTCTCGTCAGTCTCTGCTTGGGGCTACTTCAATAGCACACAAACCATAGGGATAGAATTTCTAACTACATTATTGTGCCAAGTTTCAAAGAGCTAGCACAAACCGTGTTTGATTTAGAGTTCCAACTACATGTATCCATATAGGAGAAAACAGAGTGAAACGTAAACATGAAAACGGTTACTGCAAAGGAATGGTTTAACCTAGAAGAACCAAATTTGGTGAGCCAAGTGAGAATGGTGTACTGATCATTAAACCTAAGTATCATCAAGACTGGGTGAAAAAATGTTTGCTGAGATTTCAGGAAACTCGTAGTTTTTTGCAAGCTTGGCAACCCCTTTCAGTGAAAGGGATTCTCATCAGTCTCTGCTTGGGGCTACTTCAATAGCACACAAACCATAGTGATAGAACTTGGAACTACATTATTGTGCCAAGTTTCAAAGAGTTAGCACAAACCGTGTTTGATTTAGAGTTCCAACTACATGTATCCATATAGGAGAAAACAGAGTGAAACCTAAACATGAAAACGGTTACTGCAAAGGAACGGTTTAACCTAGAAGAACGAAATTTAGTGAGCCAAGTGGGATTCGTGTACTGATCACTACCTGCAAGTATCATCAAGATTGGGTGAAAAAATGTTTGCTGAGATTTCAGAAAATTCGCAGTTTTTTGGAAGCTTGGCAACCCCTTTCAATGAAAGGGATTCTCGTCAGTCTCTGCTTGGGGCTACTTCAATAGCACACAAACCATAGCGATAGAACTTGGAACTACATTATTGTGCCAAGTTTCAAAGAGCTAGCACAAACCGTGTTTGATTTAGAGTTCCAACTACATGTATCCAGATAGGAGAAAACAGAGTGAAACCTAAACATGAAAACGGTTACTGCAAAGGAACGGTTTAACCTAGAAGAACGAAATTTGGTGAGCCAAGTGGGATTGGTGTACTGATCCTTAAATCGAAGTATCATCAAGATTGGGTGAAAAAATGTTTGCTGAGATTTCAGGAAACTCGTAGTTTTTTGGAAGCTTGGTAACCCCTTTCAATGAAAGGGATTCTCATCAGTCTCTGCTTGGGTCTACTTCAATAGCACACAAACCATAGGGATAGAATTTCTAACTACATTATTGTGCCAAGTTTCAAAGAGGTAGCACAAACCGTGTTTGATTTAGAGTTCCAACTACATGTATCCATATAGGAGAAAACAGAGTGAAACCTAAACATGAAAACGGTTACTGCAAAGGAACGGTTTAACCTAGAAGAACGACATTTGGTGAGCGAAGTGAGATTCGTGTAGTGATAACTACCTGGAAGTATCATCAAGATTGTGTGAAAAAATGTTTCCTGAGATTTCAGGAAACTCGTAGTTTTTTGCAAGCTTGGAAACCCCTTTCAATGAAAGGGATTCTCGTCAGTCTCTGCTTGGGGCTACTTCAATAGCACACAAACCATAGCGATAGATCTTGGAACTACATTATTGTGCCAAGTTTCAAAGAGCTAGCACAAACCGTGTTTGATTTAGGGTTCCAACTACATGTATCCATATAGGAGAAAACAGAATGAAACCTAAACATGAAAACGGTTACTGCAAAGGAAAGGTTTAACCTAGAAGAACGAAATTTGGTGAGCCAAGTGGGATGGGTGGACTGATCATTAAATGGAAGTATCATCAAGATTGGGTCAAAAAATGTTTGCTGAGATTTCAGAAAACTCGTAGTTTTTTGGAAGCTTGGCAACCCTTTCAATGAAAGGGATTCTCGTCAGTCTCTGCTTGGGGCTACTTCAATAGCACACAAACCGTAGCGATAGAACTTGGAACTACATTATTGTGCCAAGTTTCAAAGAGCTAGCACAAACGTGTTTGATTTAGAGTTCCAACTACATGTATCCATA
>NW_027551954.1:0-60048 GCF_045843805.1 Urocitellus parryii | reverse complement strand
AAAACTACGAGTTTCCTAAAAACTCAGCAAACATTTTCTCGCCCAATCTTGATGATACTGGCAGGTAATGATCAGCACACCAATCCCACTTGGCTCACCAAATTTTGTTCTTCTAGGTTAAACCGTTCCTTTGCAGTAACCATTTCCATGTTTAGGTTTCACTCTGTTTTCTCATATATGGATGCATGTAGTTGGAACTCTAAGTCAAACACGGTTTGTGCTAGCTCTTTGAAACTTGGCACAATATTGCAGTTCCAAGTTCTATCGCTATGGTTGGTGTCCTATTGAAGTAGCCCCAAGCAGAGACTCACGAGAATCACTTTCATTGAAAGGGGTTGCCAAGCTTCCAAAAAACTACGAGTTTCCTGAAATCTCAGCAAATATTTTTTCACCCAATCTTGATGATACTTGCAGGTAATGATCAGTACACCAATCCCACTTGTCTCACCAAATTTCATTCTTCTAGGTTAAACCGTTCCTTTGCAGTAACCGTTTTCATGCTTAGGTTTCACCCTGTTTTCTGTTATATGGATACATGTAGTTGGACCTCTAAAGCAAACACGGTTTGTGCTAGCTCTTTGAAACTTGGCACAATAATGTAGTTCCATGTTCTATCACTATGGTTTGTGTCCAATGGAAGTAGCCCCAAGCAGAGACTGACGAGAATCACTTTCATTGAAAGGGGTTGCCAAGCTTCCAAAAAAATACGAGTTTCCTGAAATCTCAGCAAACATTTTTTCACCCAATCTTGATGATACTGGCAGGTAATGATCAGTACACCAATCCCACTTGGCTCACGAAATTTCGGTTTCTAGGTTAAACCGTTCCTTTGCAGTAACCGTTTTCATGTTTAGGTTTCACTCTGTTTTCTCCTATATGGATACATGTAGTTGGAACTCTAAATCAAACACGGTTTCTGCTAGCACTATGAAACGTTGCACAATAATGTAGTTCCAAGTTCTATCGCTACGGTTGGTGTCCTATTGAAGTAGCCCCAAGCAGAGACTGACGAGAATCACTTTCATTGAAAGGGGTTGCCAAGCTTCCAAAAAACTACGAGTCTCCTGAAAACTCAGCAAACATTTTCTCGCCCAATCTTGATTATACTGGCAGGTAATGATCAGCACACCAATCCCACTTGGCTCACCAAATTTTGTTCTTCTAGGTTAAACCGTTCCTTTGCAGTAACCATTTTCATGTTTAGGTTTCACTCTGTTTTCTCCTATATGGATACATGTATTTGGAACTCAAAATCAAGCACGGTTTGTGCTAGCTCTTTGAAACTTGGCACAATAATGTAGTTCCAAGTTCTATCGCTATGGTTGGTGTCCTATTGAAGTAGCCCCAAGCAGAGACTGACAAAAATCACTTTCATTGAAAGGGGTTGCCAAGCTTCCAAAAAACTACGAGTTTCCTGAAATCTCAGCAAACATTTTTTCACCCAATCTTGATGATACTGGCAGGTAATGATCAGTACACCAATCCCACTTGGCTCACCAAATTTCGTTCTTCTAGGTTAAACCGTTCCTTTGCAGTAACCGTTTTCATGTTTAGGTTTCACTCTGTTTTCTCCTATATGGATACACGTAGTTGGAACTCTAAATCAAACACGGTTTGTGCTAGCTCTTTGAAACTTGGCACAATAATGTAGTTCCAAGTTCTATCGCTATGGTTGGTGTCCTATTGAAGTAGCCCCAAGCAGAGATTGACAAGAATCACTTTCATTGAAAGGGGTTGCCAAGCTTCAAAAAAACTACGAGTTTCCTGAAATCTCAGCAAACATTTTTTAACCCAATCTTGATGATACTGGCAGGTAATGATCAGTACACCAATCCCACTTGGCTCACCAAATTTCTTTCTTCTAGGTTAAACCGTTCCTTTGTAGTAACCGTTTTCATGTTTAGGTTTCACTCTGTTTTCTCCTATATGGATACAAGTAGTTGGAACTCTAAATCAAACACGGTTTGTGCTAGCTCTTTGAAACTTGGCACAATAATGTAGTTCCAACTTCTATCGTTATGGTTGGTGTCCTATTGAAGTAGCCCCAAGCAGAGACTGACGAGAATCACTTTCATTGAAAGGGGTTGCCAAGCTTCCAAAAAACTACGAGTTTCCTGAAATCTCAGCAAACATTTTTTTCACCCAATCTTGATGATACTGGCCGGTAATGATCAGTACAACAATCCCACTTGGCTCACCAAATTTCGTTCTTCTAGGTTAAACCGTTCCTTTGCAGTAACCGTTTTCTTGTTTAGGTTTCACTCTGTTTTCTCCTTTATGGATACATGTAGTTGGAAGTCTAAATCAAACACGGTTTGTGCTAGCTCTTTGAAACTTGGCACGATAATGTAGTTCCAAGTTCTATCGCTATGGTTGGTATCCTATTGAAGTAGCCCCAAGCAGAGACTGAGGAGAATCACTTTCATTGAAAGGGGTTGCCAAGCTTCCAAAAAACTACGAGTTTCCGGAAATCTCAGCAAACATTTTTTCACCCAATCTTGATGATACTGGGAGTTAATGATCAGTACACAGATCGCACTTGGCTCACCAAATTTCATTTTTCTAGGTTAAACCGTTCCTTTGCAGGAACCGTTTTCATGTTTAGGTTTCACTCTGTTTTCTCCTATATGGATACAAGTAGTTGGAACTCTAAATCAAACACGGTTTGTGCTAGCTCTTTGAAACTTGGCACAATAATGTAGTTCCAAGTTCTATCGCTATGGTTGATGTCCTATTGAAGTAGCCCCAAGCAGAGACTGACGAGAATCACTTTCATTGAAAGGCGTTGCCAAGCTTCCAAAAATCTACGAGTTTCCTGAAATCTCAGCAAATATTTTTTCACCCAAACTTGATGATACTCGCAGGTAATGATCAGTACACCAATCCCACTTGTCTCACCAAATTTCGTTTTTCTAGGTTAAACCGTTCCTTTGCAGTAACCGTTTTCATGTTTAGGTTTCACTCTGTTTTCTCCTATATGGATACACGTAGTTGGAACTCTAAATCAAACACGGTTTGTGCTAGCTCTTTGAAACTTGGCACAATAATGTAGTTCCAAGTTCTATCGCTATGGTTGGTGTCCTATTGAAGTAGCCCCAAGCAGAGACTGACAAGAATCACTTTCATTGAAAGGGGTTGCCAAGCTTCCAAAAAACTACGAGTTTCCTGAAATCTCAGCAAACATTTTTTCACCCAATCTTGATGATACTGGCAGGTAATGATCAGTACACCAATCCCACTTGGCTCACGAAATTTCGGTTTCTAGGTTAAACCGTTCCTTTGCAGTAACCGTTTTCATGTTTAGGTTTCACTCTGTTTTCTCCTATATGGATACATGTAGTTGGAACTCTAAATCAAACACGGTTTCTGCTAGCACTTTGAAACGTTGCACAATAATGTAGTTCCAAGTTCTATCACTACGGTTGGTGTCCTATTGAAGTAGCCCCAAGCAGAGACTGACGAGAATCACTTTCATTGAAAGGGGTTGCCAAGCTTCCAAAAAACTACGAGTTTCCTAAAAACTCAGCAAACATTTTCTCGCCCAATCTTGATGATACTGGCAGGTAATGATCAGCACACCAATCCCACTTGGCTCACCAAATTTTGTTCTTCTAGGTTAAACCGTTCCTTTGCAGTAACCATTTCCATGTTTAGGTTTCACTCTGATTTCTCATATATGGATACATGGAGTTGGAACTCAAAATCAAGCACGGTTTGTGCTAGCTCTTTGAAACATGGCACAATAATGTAGTTCCAAGTTCTATCGCTATGGTTGGTGTCCTATTGAAGTAGCCCCAAGCAGAGACTGACGAGAATCACTTTCATTGAAAGGGGTTGCCAAGCTTCCAAAAAACTACGAGTTTCCTGAAATCTCAGCAAACATTTTTTCACCCAATCTTGATGATACTGGCAGGTAATGATCAGTACACCAAACCCACTTGGCTCACCAAATTTCGTTCTTCTAGGTTAAACCGTTCCTTTGCAGTAACCGTTTTCATGTTTAGGTTTCACTCTGTTTTCTCCTATATGGATACATGTAGTTGGAACTCTAAATCAAACACGGTTTGTGCTAGCTCTTTGAAACTTGGCACAATAATGTATTTCCAAGTTCTATAGCTATGGTTGGTGTCCTATCGAAGTAGCCCCAAGCAGAGACTGAGGAGAATGACTTTCATTGAAAGGGGATGCCAAGCTTCCAAAAAACTACGAGTTTCCGGAAATCTCAGCACACATTTTTTCACCCAATCTTGATGATACTGCCAGGTAATGATCAGTACACCAATGCCACTGGCTCAGCAAATTTCGTTCTTCTAGGTTAAACCGTTCCTTTGCAGTAACCGTTTTCATGTTTAAGTTTCACTCTGTTTTCTCCTATATGGATACATGTAGTTGGAACCCTTAATCAAACACGGTTTGTGCTAGCTCTTTGAAACTTGGCACAATAATGTAGTTCCAAGTTCTATCGCTATGGTTGATGTCCTATTGAAGTAGCCCCAAGCAGAGACTGACGAGAATCACTTTCATTGAAAGGGGTTGCCAAGCTTCCAAAAAACTACGAGTTTCCTGAAATCTCAGCAAATATTTTTTCACCCAATCTTGATGATACTTGCAGGTAATGATCAGTACACCAATCCCACTTGTCTCACCAAATTTCATTCTTCTAGGTTAAACCGTTCCTTTGCAGTAACCGTTTTCATGTTTAGGTTTCACTCTGTTTTCTCCTATATGGATACATGTAGTTGGAACTCTAAATCAAACACGGTTTGTGCTAGCTCTTTGAAACTTGGCACAATATTGCAGTTCCAAGTTCTATCGCTATGATTGGTGTCCTATTGAAGTAGCCCCAAGCAGAGACTGACGAGAATCACTTTCCTTGAAAGGGGTTGCCAAGCTTCCAAAAAACTACGAATTTCCTGAAATCTCAGCAAACATTTTTTAACCCAATCTTGATGATATTGGCAGGTAATGATCAGTACACCAATCCCACTTGGCTCACCAAATTTCTTTCTTCTAGGTTAAACCGTTCCTTTGTAGTAACCGTTTTCATGTTTAGGTTTCACTCTGTTTTCTCCTATATGGATACATGTAGTTGGAACTCTAAATCAAACACGGTTTGTGCGAGCTCTTTGAAACTTGGCACAATAATGTAGTTCCAAGTTCTATCGCTATGGTTGGTGTCCTATTGAAGTAGCCCCAAGCAGAGACTGACGAGAATCACTTTCCTTGAAAGGGGTTGCCAAGCTTCCAAAAAACTACGAGTTTCCTGAAATCTCAGCAAATATTTTTTCACCAAATCTTGATGATACTGGCAGTTAATGATCAGTACACCGATCGCACTTGGCTCACCAAATTTCATTTTTCAAGGTTAAACCGTTCCTTTGCAGGAACCATTTTCATGTTTAGGTTTCACTCTGTTTTCTGTTATATGGATACATGTAGTTGGAACTCTAAAGCAAACACGGTTTGTGCTAGCTCTTTGAAACTTGGCACAATAATGTAGTTCGAAGTTCTATCGGTACGGTTGGTGTCCTATTGAAGTAGCCCCAAGCAGAGACTGACGAGAATCACTTTCATTGAAAGGGGTTGCCAAGCTTCCAAAAAACTACGAGTTTCCTGAAATCTCAGCAAACATTTTTTCACCCAATCTTGATGATACTGGCAGGTAATGATCAGTACACCAATCCCACTTGGCTCACCAAATTTCGTTCTTCTAGGTTAAACCGTTCCTTTGCAGTAACCGTTTTCATGTTTAGGTTTCACTCTGTTTTCTCCTATATGGATACATGTAGTTGGAACTCTAAATCAAACACGGTTTGTGCTAGCTCTTTGAAACTTGGCACAATAATGTAGTTCCATGTTCTATCGCTATGGTTTGTGTCCAATGGAAGTAGCCCCAAGCAGAGACTGACGAGAATCACTTTCATTGAAAGGGGTTGCCAACCTTCCAAAAAAACGCGAGTTTCCTGAAATCTCAGCAAACATTTTTTCACCCAATCTTGATGATACTGGCAGGTAATGATCAGTACACCAATCCCACTTGGCTCACGAAATTTCGGTTTCTAGGTTAAACCGTTCCTTTGCAGTAACCGTTTTCATGTTTAGGTTTCACTCTGTTTTGTCCTATATGGATACATGTAGTTGGAACTCTAAATCAAACACGGTTTCTGCTAGCACTTTGAAACGTTGCACAATAATGTAGTTCCAAGTTCTATCACTACGGTTGGTGTCCTATTGAAGTAGCCCCAAGCAGAGACTGACGAGAATCACTTTCATTGAAAGGGGTTGCCAAGCTTCCAAAAAACTACGAGTTTCCTAAAAACTCAGCAAACATTTTCTCGCCCAATCTTGATGATACTGGCAGGTAATGATCAGCACACCAATCCCACTTGGCTCACCAAATTTTGTTCTTCTAGGTTAAACCGTTCCTTTGCAGTAACCATTTTCATGTTTAGGTTTCACTCTGTTTTCTCCTATATGGATACATGTATTTGGAACTCAAAATCAAGCACGGTTTGTGCTAGCTCTTTGAAACTTGGCACAATAATGTAGTTCCAAGTTCTATAGCTATGGTTGGTGTCCTATCGAAGTAGCCCCAAGCAGAGACTGAGGAGAATGACTTTCATTGAAAGGGGTTGCCAAGCTTCCAAAAAAACTACGAGTTTCCTGAAATCTCAGCAAATATTTTTTCACCCAATCTTGATGATACTGCCAGGTAATGATCAGTACACCAATCCCACTTGGCTCACCAAATTTCGTTCTTCTAGGTTAAACCGTTCCATTGCAGTAACCGTTTTCATGTTTAGGTTTCACTCTGTTTTCTCCTATATGGATACATGTAGTTGGAACTCTAAATCAAACACGGTTTGTGCTAGCTCTTTCAAACTTGGCACAATAATGTAGTTCCAAGTTCTATCGCTATGGTTGGTGTCCTATTGAAGTAGCCCCATGCAGAGACTGACGAGAATCACTTTCATTGAAAGGATTGCCAAGCTTCCAAAAAACTACGAGTTTCCTGAAATCTCAGCAAATATTTTTTTCACCCAATCTTGATGATACTTGCAGGTAATGATCAGTACACCAATCACACTTGTCTCACCAAATTTCATTCTTCTAGGTTAAACCGTTCCTTTGCAGTAACCGTTTTCATTTTTAGGTTTCACTCTGTTTTCTCCTATATGGATACATGTAGTTGGAACTCTAAATCAAACACGGTTTCTGCTAGCTCTTTGAAACTTGGCACAATAATGTAGTTCCAAGTTCTATCGCTATGGTTTGTGTCCTATTGAAGTAGTCCCAAGCAGAGACTGACGAGAATCACTTTCATTGAAAGGGGTTGCCAAGCTTCCAAAAAACTACGAGTTTCCTGAAATCTCAGCAAATATTTTTTCACCCAATCTTGATGATACTTGCAGGTAATGATCAGTACACCAATCCCACTTGTCTCACCAAATTTCATTCTTCTATGTTAAACCGTTCCTTTGCAGTAACCGTTTTCATGCTTAGGTTTCACTCTGTTTTCTGTTATATGGATACATGTAGTTGGAACTCTAAAGCAAACACGGTTTGTGCTAGCTCTTTGAAACTTGGCACAATAATGTAGTTCCAAGTTCTATCGGTACGGTTGGTGTCCTATTGAAGTAGCCCCAAGCAGAGACTGACGAGAATCACTTTCATTGAAAGGGGTTGCCAAGCTTCCAAAAAACTACGAGTTTCCTGAAATCTCAGCAAACATTTTTTCTCCCAATCTTGATGATACTGTCAGGTAATGATCAGTACACCAATCCCACTTGGCTCACCAAATTTCGTTCTTCTAGGTTAAACCGTTCCTTTGCAGTAACCGTTTTCATGTTTAGGTTTCACTCTGTTTTCTCCTATATGGATACATGTAGTTGGAACTCTAAATCAAACACGGTTTGTGCTAGCTCTTTGAAACTTGGCACAATAATGTAGTTCCATGTTCTATCACTATGGTTTGTGTCCAATGGAAGTAGCCCCAAGCAGAGACTGACGAGAATCACTTTCATTGAAAGGGGTTGCCAAGCTTCCAAAAACTACGAGTTTCCTGAAATCTCAGCAAATATTTTTTCCCCCAATCTTGATGATACTGGCAGGTAATGATCAGTACACCAATCCCACTTGGCTCACGAAATTTCGGTTTCTAGGTTAAACCGTTCCTTTGCAGTAACCGTTTTCATGTTTAGGTTTCACTCTGTTTTCTTCTATATGGATACATGTAGTTGGAACTCTAAATCAAACACGGTTTCTGCTAGCACTTTGAAACGTTGCACAATAATGTAGTTCCAAGTTCTATCGCTACGGTTGGTGTCCTATTGAAGTAGCCCCAAGCAGAGACTGACGAGAATCACTTTCATTGAAAGGGGTTGCCAAGCTTCCAAAAAACTACGAGTCTCCTGAAAACTCAGCAAACATTTTCTCGCCCAATCTTGATGATACTGTCAGGTAATGATCAGTACACCAATCCCACTTGTCTCACCAAATTTCATTCTTCTAGGTTAAACCGTTCCTTTGCAGTAACCGTTTTCATGTTTAGGTTTCACTCTGTTTTCTCCTATATGGATGCATGTAGTTGGAACTCTAAGTCAAACACGGTTTGTGCTAGCTCTTTGAAACTTGGCACAATATTGCAGTTCCAAGTTCTATCGCTATGGTTGGTGTCCTATTGAAGTAGCCCCAAGCAGAGACTCACGAGAATCACTTTCATTGAAAGGGGTTGCCAAGCTTCCAAAAAACTACGAGTTTCCTGAAATCTCAGCAAATATTTTTTCACCCAATCTTGATGATACTTGCAGGTAATGATCAGTACACAAATCCCACTTGTCTCACCAAATTTCATTCTTCTAGGTTAAACCGTTCCTTTGCAGTAACCGTTTTCATGCTTAGGTTTCACTCTGTTTTCTGTTATATGGATACATGTAGTTGGACCTCTAAAGCAAACACGGTTTGTGCTAGCTCTTTGAAACTTGGCACAATAATGTAGTTCCAAGTTCTATCGGTACGGTTGGTGTCCTATTGAAGTAGCCCCAAGCAGAGACTGACGAGAATCACTTTCATTGAAAGGGGTTGCCAAGCTTCCAAAAAACTACGAGTTTCCTGAAATCTCAGCAAACATTTTTTCACCCAATCTTGATGATACTGTCAGGTAATGATCAGTACACCAATCCCACTTGGCTCACCAAATTTCGTTCTTCTAGGTTAAACCGTTCCTTTGCAGTAACCGTTTTCATGTTTAGGTTTCACTCTGTTTTCTCCTATATGGATACATGTAGTTGGAACTCTAAATCAAACACGGTTTGTGCTAGCTCTTTGAAACTTGGCACAATAATGTAGTTCCATGTTCTATCACTATGGTTTGTGTCCAATGGAAGTAGCCCCAAGCAGAGACTGACGAGAATCACTTTCATTGAAAGGGGTTGCCAAGCTTCCAAAAAAATACGAGTTTCCTGAAATCTCAGCAAACATTTTTTCACCCAATCTTGATGATACTGGCAGGTAATGATCAGTACACCAATCCCACTTGGCTCACGAAATTTCGGTTTCTAGGTTAAACCGTTCCTTTGCAGTAACCCTTTTCATGTTTAGGTTTCACTCTGTTTTCTCCTATATGGATACATGTAGTTGGAACTCTAAATCAAACACGGTTTCTGCTAGCACTTTGAAACGTTTCACAATAATGTAGTTCCAAGTTCTATCGGTACGGTTGGTGTCCTATTGAAGTAGCCCCAAGCAGAGACTGACGAGAATCACTTTCATTGAAAGGGGTTGCCAAGCTTCCAAAAAACTACGAGTCTCCTGAAAACTCAGCAAACATTTTCTCGCCCAATCTTGATTATACTGGCAGGTAATGATCAGCACACCAATCCCACTTGGCTCACCAAATTTTGTTCTTCTAGGTTAAACCGTTCCTTTGCAGTAACCATTTTCATGTTTAGGTTTCACTCTGTTTTCTCCTATATGGATACATGTATTTGGAACTCAAAATCAAGCACGGTTTGTGCTAGCTCTTTGAAACTTGGCACAATAATGTAGTTCCAAGTTCTATCGCTATGGTTGGTGTCCTATTGAAGTAGCCCCAAGCAGAGACTGACAAAAATCACTTTCATTGAAAGGGGTTGCCAACCTTCCAAAAAACTACGAGTTTCCTGAAATCTCAGCAAACATTTTTTCACCCAATCTTGATGATACTGGCAGGTAATGATCAGTACCCCAATCCCACTTGGCTCACCAAATTTCGTTCTTCTAGGTTAAACCGTTCCTTTGCAGTAACCGTTTTCATGTTTAGGTTTCACTCTGTTTTCTCCTATATGGATACACGTAGTTGGAACTCTAAATCAAACACGGTTTGTGCTAGCTCTTTGAAACTTGGCACAATAATGTAGTTCCAAGTTCTATCGCTATGGTTGGTGTCCTATTGAAGTAGCCCCAAGCAGAGACTGACAAGAATCACTTTCATTGAAAGGGGTTGCCAATCTTCCAAAAAACTACGAGTTTCCTGAAATCTCAGCAAACATTTTTTAACCCAATCTTGATGATACTGGCAGGTAATGATCAGTACACCAATCCCACTTGGCTCACCAAATTTCTTTCTTCTAGGTTAAACCGTTCCTTTGTAGTAACCGTTTTCATGTTTAGGTTTCACTCTGTTTTCTCCTATATGGATAAAAGTAGTTGGAACTCTAAATCAAACACGGTTTGTGCTAGCTCTTTGAAACTTGGCACAATAATGTAGTTCCAAGTTCTATCGCTATGGTTGATGTCCTATTGAAGTAGCCCCAAGCAGAGACTGACGAGAATCACTTTCATTGAAAGGGGTTGCCAAGCTTCCAAAAAACTACGAGTTTCCGGAAATCTCAGCAAACATTTTTTCACCCAATCTTGATGATACTGGCAGGTAATGATCAGTACACCAATCCCACTTGGCTCACCAAATTTCGTTCTTCTAGGTTAAACCGTTCCTTTGCAGTATCCGTTTTCACGTTTAGGTTTCACTCTGTTTTCTCCTATATGGATACATGTAGTTGGATCTCTAAATCAAACACGGTTTGTGCTAGCTCTTTGAAACTTGGCACAATAATGTAGTTCCAAGTTCTATCGCTATGGTTTGTGTCCTATTGAAGTAGCCCCAAGCAGAGACTGACAAAAATCACTTTCATTGAAAGGGGTTGCCAAGCTTCCAAAAAACTACGAGTTTCCGGAAATCTCAGCAAACATTTTTTCACCCAATCTTGATGATACTGGCAGGTAATTATCAGTACACCAATCCCACTTGGCTCACCAAATTTCGTTCTTCTAGGTTAAACCGTTCCTTTGCAGTAACCGTTTTCATGTTTAGGTTTCACTCTGTTTTCTCCTATATGGATACAAGTAGTTGGAACTCTAAATCAAACACGGTTTGTGCTAGCTCTTTGAAACTTGGCACAATAATGTAGTTCCAACTTCTATCGCTATGGTTGGTGTCCTATTGAAGTAGCCCCAAGCAGAGACTGACGAGAATCACTTTCATTGAAAGGGGTTGCCAAGCTTCCAAAAAACTACGAGTTTCCTGAAAACTCAGCAAACATTTTTTTCACCCAATCTTGATGATACTGGCCGGTAATGATCAGTACACCAATCCCACTTGGCTCACCAAATTTCGTTCTTCTAGGTTAAACCGTTCCTTTGCAGTAACCGTTTTCTTGTTTAGGTTTCACTCTGTTTTCTCCTATATGGATACATGTAGTTGGAACTCTAAATCAAACACGGTTTGTGCTAGCTCCTTGAAATTTGGCACAATAATGTAGTTCCAAGTTCTATAGCTATGGTTGGTGTCCTATCGAAGTAGCCCCAAGCAGAGACTGAGGAGAATCACTTTCATTGAAAGGGGTTGCCAAGCTTCCAAAAAACTACGAGTTTCCTGAAAACTCAGCAAACATTTTTTCACCCAATCTTGATGATACTGGCAGGTAATGATCAGTACACCAATCCCACTTGGCTCACCGAATTTCGTTCTTCTAGGTTAAAACCGTTCCTTTGCAGTAACCGTTTTCATTGTTAGGTTTCACTCTGTTTTCTCCTATATGGATACATGTATTTGGAACTCAAAATCAAGCACGGTTTGTGCTAGCTCTTTGAAACTTGGCACAATAATGTAGTTCCAAGTTCTATCGCTATGGTTGGTGTCCTATTGAAGTAGCCCCAAGCAGAGACTGACAAGAATCACTTTCATTGAAAGGGGTTGCCAAGCTTCCAAAAAACTACGAGTTTTCTGAAATCTCAGCAAACATCTTTTCACCCAATCTTGATGATACTGGCAGGTAATGATCAGTACACCGATCCCACTTGGCTCACCAAATTTTGTTCTTCTAGATTAAACCGTTCGTTTGCAGTAACCGTTTTCATGTTTAGGTTTCACTCTGTTTTCTCCTATATGGATACATGTAGTTGGAAGTCTAAATCAAACACGGTTTGTGCTAGCTCTTTGAAACTTGGCACGATAATGTAGTTCCAAGTTCTATCGCTATGGTTGGTGTCCTATTGAAGTAGCCCCAAGCAGAGACTGACGAGAATCACTTTCATTGAAAGGGGTTGCCAAGCTTCCAAAAAACTACGAGTTTCCGGAAATCTCAGCAAACATTTTTTCACCCAATCTTGATGATACTGGCAGTTAATGATCAGTACACAGATCGCACTTGGCTCACCAAATTTCGTTTTTCTAGGTTAAACCGTTCCTTTGCAGGAACCGTTTTCATGTTTAGGTTTCACTCTGTTTTCTCCTATATGGATACAAGTAGTTGGAACTCTAAATCAAACACGGTTTGTGCTAGCTCTTTGAAACTTGGCACAATAATGTAGTTCCAAGTTCTATCGCTATGGTTGATGTCCTATTGAAGTAGCCCCAAGCAGAGACTGACGAGAATCACTTTCATTGAAAGGCGTTGCCAAGCTTCCAAAAATCTACGAGTTTCCTGAAATCTCAGCAAATATTTTTTCACCCAAACTTGATGATACTCGCAGGTAATGATCAGTACACCAATCCCACTTGTCTCACCAAATTTCGTTTTTCTAGGTTAAACCGTTCCTTTGCAGTAACCGTTTTCATGTTTAGGTTTCACTCTGTTTTCTCCTATATGGATACACGTAGTTGGAACTCTAAATCAAACACGGTTTGTGCTAGCTCTTTGAAACTTGGCACAATAATGTAGTTCCAAGTTCTATCGCTATGGTTGGTGTCCTATTGAAGTAGCCCCAAGCAGAGACTGACAAGAATCACTTTCATTGAAAGGGGTTGCCAAGCTTCCAAAAAACTACGAGTTTCCTGAAATCTCAGCAAACATTTTTTAACCCAATCTTGATGATACTGGCAGGTAATGATCAGTACACCAATCCCACTTGGCTCACCAAATTTCTTTCTTCTAGGTTAAACCGTTCCTTTGTAGTAACCGTTTTCATGTTTAGGTTTCACTCTGTTTTCTCCTATATGGATAAAAGTAGTTGGAACTCTAAATCAAAAACGGTTTGTGCTAGCTCTTTGAAACTTGGCACAATAATGTAGTTCCAAGTTCTATCGCTATGGTTGGTGTCCTATTGAAGTAGCCCCAAGCAGAGACTGACGAGAATCAGTTTCATTGAAAGGGGTTGCCAAGCTTCCAAAAAATCTACGAGTTTCCTGAAATATCAGCAAACATTTTTTCACCAAATCTTGATGATACTGGCAGGTAATGATCAGTACACCAATCCCACTTGGCTCACCAAATTTCGTTCTTCTAGGTTAAACCGTTCCTTTGCAGTATCCGTTTTCATGTTTAGGTTTCACTCTGTTTTCTCCTATATGGATACATGTAGTTGGATCTCTAAATCAAACACGGTTTGTGCTAGCTCTTTGAAACTTGGCACAATAATGTAGTTCCAAGTTCTATCGCTATGGTTTGTGTCCTATTGAAGTAGCCCCAAGCAGAGACTGACGAGAATCACTTTCATGAAACGGGTTGCCAAGCTTCCAAAAAACTACGAGTTTCCTGAAATCTCAGCAAACATTTTTTCAGCCAATCTTGATGATACTGGCAGGTAATGATCAGTACACCAATCCCACTTGGGTCACCAAATTTCGTTCTTCTAGGTTAAACCGTTCCTTTGCAGTAACCGTTTTCATATTTAGGTTTCACTCTGTTTTCTCCTATATGGATACAAGTAGTTGGAACTCTAAATCAAACACGGTTTGCGCTAGCTCTTTGAAACTTGGCACAATAATGTAGTTCCAACTTCTATCGCTATGGTTGGTGTCCTATTGAAGTAGCCCCAAGCAGAGACTGACGAGAATCACTTTCATTGAAAGGGGTTGCCAAGCTTCCAAAAAACTACGAGTTTCCTGAAATCTCAGCAAACATTTTTTCACCCAATCTTGATGATACTGGCAGGTAATGATCAGTACACCAATCCCACTTGGCTCACCAAATTTCGTTCTTCTAGATTAAACCGTTCGTTTGCAGTAACCGTTTTCATGTTTAGGTTTCACTCTGTTTTCTCCTATATGGATACATGTAGTTGGAAGTCTAAATCAAACACGGTTTGTGCTAGCTCTTTGAAACTTGGCACAATAATGTAGTTCCAATTTCATCGCTATGGTTGGTGTCCTATTGAAGTAGCCCCAAGCAGAGACTGACGAGAATCACTTTCATTGAAAGGGGTTGCCAAGCTTCCAAAAAACTACGAGTTTCCTGAAATCTCAGCAAACATTTTTTCACCCAAACTTGATGATACTGACAGGTATTGATCAGTACACCAATCCCACTTGTCTCACCAAATTTCGTTCTTCTAGGTTAAACCGTTCCTTTGCAGTAACCGTTTTCATGTTTAGGTTTCACTCTGTTTTCTCCTATATGGATACACGTAGTTGGAACTCTAAATCAAACACGGTTTGTGCTAGCTCTTTGAAACTTGGCACAATAATGTAGTTCCAAGTTCTATCGCTATGGTTGGTGTCCTATTGAAGTAGCCCCAAGCAGAGACTGACGAGAATCACGTTCTTTGAAAGGGGTTGCCAAGCTTCCAAAAAACTACGAGTTTCCTGAAAACTCAGCAAACATTTTTTCACCCAATATTGATGATACTGGCAGGTAATGATCAGTACACCAATCCCACTTGGCTCACCAAATTTCGTTCTTCTAGGTTAAACCGTTCCTTTGCAGTAACCGTTTTCATGTTTAGGTTTCACTCTGTTTTCTCCTATATGGATACATGTAGTTGGAACTCTAAATCAAACACGGTTTGTGCTAGCTCTTTGAAACTTGGCACAATAATGTAGTTCCAAGTTCTATCGCTATGGTTGGTGTCCTATTGAAGTAGCCCCAAGCAGAGACTGACGAGAATCACTTTCATTGAAAGGGGTTGCCAAGCTTCCAAAAAACTACGAGTTTCCGGAAATCGCAGCAAACATTTTTTCACCCAATCTTGATGATACTGGCAGTTAATGATCAGTACACTGATCGCACTTGGCTCACCAAATTTCGTTTTTCTAGGTTAAACCGTTCCTTTGCAGGAACCGTTTTCATGTTTAGGTTTCACTCTGTTTTCTGTTATATGGATACATGTAGTTGGAACTCTAAAGCAAACACGGTTTGTGCTAGCTCTTTGAAACTTGGCACAATAATGTAGTTCCAAGAGCTATCGGTACAGTTGGTGTCCTATTGAAGTAGCCCCAAGCAGAGACTGACGAGAATCACTTTCATTGAAAGGGGTTGCCAAGCTTCCAAAAAACTACGAGTTTCCGGAAATCTCAGCAATCATTTTTTCACCCAATCTTGATGATACTGGCAGGTAATGATCAGTACACCAATCCCACTTGGCTCACCAAATTTCGTTCTTCTAGGTTAAACCGTTCCTTTGCAGTAACCGTTTTCATCTTTAGGTTTCACTCTGTTTCCTCCAATATGGATACATGTAGTTGGAACTCTAAATCAAACACGGTTTGTGCTAGCTCTTTGAAACTTGGCACAATAATGTAGTTCCAAGTTCTATCGCTATGGTTGATGTCCTATTGAAGTAGCCCCAAGCAGAGACTGACGAGAATCACTTTCATTGAAAGGGGTTGCCAAGCTTCCAAAAAACTACGAGTTTCCTGAAATATAAGCAAACATTTTTTCACCCAATCTTGATGATACTGGCAGGTAATGATCAGTACACCAATCCCACTTGGCTCACCAAATTTCGTTCTTCTAGGTTAAACCGTTCCTTTGCAGTAACCGTTTTCATGTTTAGGTTTCACTCTGTTTTCTCCTATATGGATACATGTATTTGGAACTCTAAATGAAACACGGTTTCTGCTAGCTCTTTGAAACTTGGCACAATAATGTAGTTCCAAGTTCTAATGCTATGGTTTGTGTCCTATTCAGGTAGCCCCAAGGAGAGACTGACGAGAATCACTTCCATTGAAAGGGGTTGCCAAGCTTCCAAAAAACTACGAGTTTCCGGAAATCTCAGCAAACATTTTTTCACCCAATCTTGATGATACTGGCAGTTAATGATCAGTACACCGATCGCACTTGTCTCACCAAATTTCGTTTTTGTAGGTTAAACCGTTCCTTTGCAGGAACCGTTTTCATGTTTAGGTTTCACTCTGTTTTCTCCTATATGGATACATGTAGTTGGAACTCTAAATCAAACACGGTTTGTGCTAGCTCTTTGAAACTTGGCACAATAATGTAGTTCCAAGTTCTATCGCTATGGTTGGTGTCCTATTGAAGTAGCCCCAAGCAGAGACTGACGAGAATCACTTTCATTGAAAGGGGTTGCCAAGCTTCCAAAAAACTACGAGTTTCCTGAAATGTCAGCAAACATTTTTTCACCCAAACTTGATGATACTGGCAGGTATTGATCAGTACACCAATCCCACTTGTCTCACCAAAATTCGTTCTTCTAGGTTAAACCGTTCCTTTGCAGTAACCGTTTTCATGTTTAGGTTTCACTCTGTTTTCTCCTATAAGGATACATGTAGTTGGAACTCTAAATCAAACACGGTTTGTGCTAGCTCTTTGAAACTTGGCACAATAATGTAGTTCCAAGTTCTATCGCTATGGTTGGTGTCCTATTGAAGTAGCCCCAAGCAGAGACTGACGAGAATCACTTTCATTGAAAGGGGTTGCCAAGCTTCCAAAAAACTACGAGTTTCCTGAAATGTCAGCAAACATTTTTTCACCCAAACTTGATGATACTGGCAGGTATTGATCAGTACACCAATCCCACTTGTCTCACCAAAATTCGTTCTTCTAGGTTAAACCGTTCCTTTGCAGTAACCGTTTTCATGTTTAGGTTTCACTCTGTTTTCTCCTATAAGGATACATGTAGTTGGAACTCTAAATCAAACACGGTTTGTGCTAGCTCTTTGAAACTTGGCACAATAATGTAGTTCTAAGTTCTATCGCTATGGTTGATGTCCTATTGAAGTAGCCCCAAGCAGAGACTGACGAGAATCACTTTCATGAAAGGGGTTGCCAAGCTTCCAAAAAACTACGAGTTTCCTGAAATCTCAGCAAACATTTTTTCAGCCAATCTTGATGATACTGGCAGGTAATGATCAGTACACCAATCCCACTTGGCTCACCAAATTTCGTTCTTCTAGGTTAAACCGTTCCTTTGCAGTAACCGTTTTCATATTTAGGTTTCACTCTGTTTTCTCCTATATGGATACAAGTAGTTGGAACTCTAAATCAAACACGGTTTGCGCTAGCTCTTTGAAACTTGGCACAATAATGTAGTTCCAACTTCTATCGCTATGGTTGGTGTCCTATTGAAGTAGCCCCAAGCAGAGACTGACGAGAATCACTTTCATTGAAAGGGGTTGCCAAGCTTCCAAAAAACTACGAGTTTCCTGAAATCTCAGCAAACATTTTTTCACCCAATCTTGATGATACTGGCAGGTAATGATCAGTACACCAATCCCACTTGGCTCACCAAATTTCGTTCTTCTAGATTAAACCGTTCGTTTGCAGTAACCGTTTTCAAGTTTAGGTTTCACTCTGTTTTCTCCTATATGGATACATGTAGTTGGAAGTCTAAATCAAACACGGTTTGTGCTAGCTCTTTGAAACTTGGCACAATAATGTAGTTCCAATTTCATCGCTATGGTTGGTGTCCTATTGAAGTAGCCCCAAGCAGAGACTGACGAGAATCACTTTCATTGAAAGGGGTTGCCAAGCTTCCAAAAAACTACGAGTTTCCTGAAATCTCAGCAAACATTTTTTCACCCAAACTTGATGATACTGACAGGTATTGATCAGTACACCAATCCCACTTGTCTCACCAAATTTCGTTCTTCTAGGTTAAACCGTTCCTTTGCAGTAACCGTTTTCATGTTTAGGTTTCACTCTGTTTTCTCCTATATGGATACACGTAGTTGGAACTCTAAATCAAACACGGTTTGTGCTAGCTCTTTGAAACTTGGCACAATAATGTAGTTCCAAGTTCTATCGCTATGGTTGGTGTCCTATTGAAGTAGCCCCAAGCAGAGACTGACGAGAATCACGTTCATTGAAAGGGGTTGCCAAGCTTCCAAAAAACTACGAGTTTCCTGAAAACTCAGCAAACATTTTTTCACCCAATATTGATGATACTGGCAGGTAATGATCAGTACACCAATCCCACTTGGCTCACCAAATTTCGTTCTTCTAGGTTAAACCGTTCCTTTGCAGTAACCGTTTTCATGTTTAGGTTTCACTCTGTTTTCTCCTATATGGATACATGTAGTTGGAACTCTAAATCAAACACGGTTTGTGCTAGCTCTTTGAAACTTGGCACAATAATGTAGTTCCAAGTTCTATCGCTATGGTTGGTGTCCTATTGAAGTAGCCCCAAGCAGAGACTGACGAGAATCACTTTCATTGAAAGGGGTTGCCAAGCTCCAAAAAACTACGAGTTTCCGGAAATCGCAGCAAACATTTTTTCACCCAATCTTGATGATACTGGCAGTTAATGATCAGTACACTGATCGCACTTGGCTCACCAAATTTCGTTTTTCTAGGTTAAACCGTTCCTTTGCAGGAACCGTTTTCATGTTTAGGTTTCACTCTGTTTTCTGTTATATGGATACATGTAGTTGGAACTCTAAAGCAAACACGGTTTGTGCTAGCTCTTTGAAACTTGGCACAATAATGTAGTTCCAAGAGCTATCGGTACAGTTGGTGTCCTATTGAAGTAGCCCCAAGCAGAGACTGACGAGAATCACTTTCATTGAAAGGGGTTGCCAAGCTTCCAAAAAACTACGAGTTTCCGGAAATCTCAGCAATCATTTTTTCACCCAATCTTGATGATACTGGCAGGTAATGATCAGTACACCAATCCCACTTGGCTCACCAAATTTCGTTCTTCTAGGTTAAACCGTTCCTTTGCAGTAACCGTTTTCATCTTTAGGTTTCACTCTGTTTCCTCCAATATGGATACATGTAGTTGGAACTCTAAATCAAACACGGTTTGTGCTAGCTCTTTGAAACTTGGCACAATAATGTAGTTCCAAGTTCTATCGCTATGGTTGATGTCCTATTGAAGTAGCCCCAAGCAGAGACTGACGAGAATCACTTTCATTGAAAGGGGTTGCCAAGCTTCCAAAAAACTACGAGTTTCCTGAAATCTCAGCAAACATTTTTTCACCCAATCTTGATGATACTGGCAGGTAATGATCAGTACACCAATCCCACTTGGCTCACCAAATTTCGTTCTTCTAGGTTAAACCGTTCCTTTGCAGTAACCGTTTTCATGTTTAGGTTTCACTCTGTTTTCTCCTATATGGATACATGTATTTTGAACTCTAAATGAAACACGGTTTCTGCTAGCTCTTTGAAACTTGGCACAATAATGTAGTTCCAAGTTCTAATGCTATGGTTTGTGTCCTATTCAGGTAGCCCCAAGGAGAGACTGACGAGAATCACTTCCATTGAAAGGGGTTGCCAAGCTTCCAAAAACTACGAGTTTCCGGAAATCTCAGCAAACATTTTTTCACCCAATCTTGATGATACTGGCAGTTAATGATCAGTACACCGATCGCACTTGTCTCACCAAATTTCGTTTTTGTAGGTTAAACCGTTCCTTTGCAGGAACCGTTTTCATGTTTAGGTTTCACTCTGTTTTCTCCTATATGGATACATGTAGTTGGAACTCTAAATCAAACACGGTTTGTGCTAGCTCTTTGAAACTTGGCACAATAATGTAGTTCCAAGTTCTATCGCTATGGTTGGTGTCCTATTGAAGTAGCCCCAAGCAGAGACTGACGAGAATCACTTTCATTGAAAGGGGTTGCCAAGCTTCCAAAAAAACTACGAGTTTCCTGAAATGTCAGCAAACATTTTTTCACCCAAACTTGATGATACTGGCAGGTATTGATCAGTACACCAATCCCACTTGTCTCACCAAAATTCGTTCTTCTAGGTTAAACCGTTCCTTTGCAGTAACCGTTTTCATGTTTAGGTTTCACTCTGTTTTCTCCTATAAGGATACATGTAGTTGGAACTCTAAATCAAACACGGTTTGTGCTAGCTCTTTGAAACTTGGCACAATAATGTAGTTCCAAGTTCTATCGCTATGGTTGGTGTCCTATTGAAGTAGCCCCAAGCAGAGACTGACGAGAATCACTTTCATTGAAAGGGGTTGCCAAGCTTCCAAAAACTACGAGTTTCCTGAAATGTCAGCAAACATTTTTTCACCCAAACTTGATGATACTGGCAGGTATTGATCAGTACACCAATCCCACTTGTCTCACCAAAATTCGTTCTTCTAGGTTAAACCGTTCCTTTGCAGTAACCGTTTTCATGTTTAGGTTTCACTCTGTTTTCTCCTATAAGGATACATGTAGTTGGAACTCTAAATCAAACACGGTTTGTGCTAGCTCTTTGAAACTTGGCACAATAATGTAGTTCCAAGTTCTATCGCTATGGTTGATGTCCTATTGAAGTAGCCCCAAGCAGAGACTGACGAGAATCACTTTCATGAAAGGGGTTGCCAAGCTTCCAAAAAACTACGAGTTTCCTGAAATCTCAGCAAACATTTTTTCAGCCAATCTTGATGATACTGGCAGGTAATGATCAGTACACCAATCCCACTTGGCTCACCAAATTTCGTTCTTCTAGGTTAAACCGTTCCTTTGCAGTAACCGTTTTCATATTTAGGTTTCACTCTGTTTTCTCCTATATGGATACAAGTAGTTGGAACTCTAAATCAAACACGGTTTGCGCTAGCTCTTTGAAACTTGGCACAATAATGTAGTTCCAACTTCTATCGCTATGGTTGGTGTCCTATTGAAGTAGCCCCAAGCAGAGACTGACGAGAATCACTTTCATTGAAAGGGGTTGCCAAGCTTCCAAAAAACTACGAGTTTCCTGAATCTCAGCAAACATTTTTTCACCCAATCTTGATGATACTGGCAGGTAATGATCAGTACACCAATCCCACTTGGCTCACCAAATTTCGTTCTTCTAGATTAAACCGTTCGTTTGCAGTAACCGTTTTCAAGTTTAGGTTTCACTCTGTTTTTCTCCTATATGGATACATGTAGTTGGAAGTCTAAATCAAACACGGTTTGTGCTAGCTCTTTGAAACTTGGCACAATAATGTAGTTCCAATTTCATCGCTATGGTTGGTGTCCTATTGAAGTAGCCCCAAGCAGAGACTGACGAGAATCACTTTCATTGAAAGGGGTTGCCAAGCTTCCAAAAAACTACGAGTTTCCTGAAATCTCAGCAAACATTTTTTCACCCAAACTTGATGATACTGACAGGTATTGATCAGTACACCAATCCCACTTGTCTCACCAAATTTCGTTCTTCTAGGTTAAACCGTTCCTTTGCAGTAACCGTTTTCATGTTTAGGTTTCACTCTGTTTTCTCCTATATGGATACACGTAGTTGGAACTCTAAATCAAACACGGTTTGTGCTAGCTCTTTGAAACTTGGCACAATAATGTAGTTCCAAGTTCTATCGCTATGGTTGGTGTCCTATTGAAGTAGCCCCAAGCAGAGACTGACGAGAATCACGTTCATTGAAAGGGGTTGCCAAGCTTCCAAAAAACTACGAGTTTCCTGAAAACTCAGCAAACATTTTTTCACCCAATATTGATGATACTGGCAGGTAATGATCAGTACACCAATCCCACTTGGCTCACCAAATTTCGTTCTTCTAGGTTAACCGTTCCTTTGCAGTAACCGTTTTCATGTTTAGGTTTCACTCTGTTTTCTCCTATATGGATACATGTAGTTGGAACTCTAAATCAAACACGGTTTGTGCTAGCTCTTTGAAACTTGGCACAATAATGTAGTTCCAAGTTCTATCGCTATGGTTGGTGTCCTATTGAAGTAGCCCCAAGCAGAGACTGACGAGAATCACTTTCATTGAAAGGGGTTGCCAAGCTCCAAAAAACTACGAGTTTCCGGAAATCGCAGCAAACATTTTTTCACCCAATCTTGATGATACTGGCAGTTAATGATCAGTACACTGATCGCACTTGGCTCACCAAATTTCGTTTTTCTAGGTTAAACCGTTCCTTTGCAGGAACCATTTTCATGTTTAGGTTTCACTCTGTTTTCTGTTATATGGATACATGTAGTTGGAACTCTAAAGCAAACACGGTTTGTGCTAGCTCTTTGAAACTTGGCACAATAATGTAGTTCCAAGAGCTATCGGTACAGTTGGTGTCCTATTGAAGTAGCCCCAAGCAGAGACTGACGAGAATCACTTTCATTGAAAGGGGTTGCCAAGCTTCCAAAAAACTACGAGTTTCCTGAAATCTCAGCAAACATTTTTTCACCCAATCTTGATGATACTGGCAGGTAATGATCAGTACACCAATACCACTTGGCTCACAAATTTCGTTCTTCTAGGTTAAACCGTTCCTTTGCAGTAACCGTTTTCATCTTTAGGTTTCACTCTGTTTCCTCCAATATGGATACATGTAGTTGGAACTCTAAATCAAACACGGTTTGTGCTAGCTCTTTGAAACTTGGCACAATAATGTAGTTCCAAGTTCTATCGCTATGGTTGATGTCCTATTGAAGTAGCCCCAAGCAGAGACTGACGAGAATCACTTTCATTGAAAGGGGTTGCCAAGCTTCCAAAAAAACTACGAGTTTCCTGAAATCTCAGCAAACATTTTTTCACCCAATCTTGATGATACTGGCAGGTAATGATCAGTACACCAATCCCACTTGGCTCACCAAATTTCGTTCTTCTAGGTTAAACCGTTCCTTTGCAGTAACCGTTTTCATGTTTAGGTTTCACTCTGTTTTCTCCTATATGGATACATGTATTTGGAACTCTAAATCAAACACGGTTTCTGCTAGCTCTTTGAAACTCGGCACAATAATGTAGTTCCAAGTTCTATCGCTATGGTTTGTGTCCTATTGAAGTAGCCCCAAGCAGAGACTGACGAGAATCACTTTCATTGAAATGGGTTGCCAAGCTTCCAAAAACTACGAGTTTCCGGAAATCTCAGCAAACATTTTTTCACCCAATCTTGATGATACTGGCAGGTAATGATCAGTACACCAATCCCACTTGGCTCACCAAATTTCGTTCTTCTAGGTTAAACCGTTCCTTTGCAGTAACCGTTTTCATCTTTAGGTTTCACTCTGTTTCCTCCAATATGGATACATGTAGTTGGAACTCTAAATCAAACACGGTTTGTGCTAGCTCTTTGAAACTTGGCACAATAATGTAGTTCCAAGTTCTATCGCTATGGTTGATGTCCTATTGAAGTAGCCCCAAGCAGAGACTGACGAGAATCACTTTCATTGAAAGGGGTTGCCAAGCTTCCAAAAAACTACGAGTTTCCTGAAATATAAGCAAACATTTTTTTCACCCAATCTTGATGATACTGGCAGGTAATGATCAGTACACCGATCGCACTTGGCTCACCAATTTCGTTTTTCTAGGTTAAACCGTTCCTTTGCAGGAACCGTTTTCATGTTTAGGTTTCACTCTGTTTTCTCCTATATGGATACATGTAGTTGGAACTCTAAATCAAACACGGTTTGTGCTAGCTCTTTGAAACTTGGCACAATAATGTAGTTCCAAGTTCTATCGCTATGGTTGGTGTCCTATTGAAGTAGCCCCAAGCAGAGACTGACGAGAATCACTTTCATTGAAAGGGGTTGCCAAGCTTCCAAAAACTACGAGTTTCCTGAAATGTCAGCAAACATTTTTTCACCCAAACTTGATGATACTGGCAGGTATTGATCAGTACACCAATCCCACTTGTCTCACCAAAATTCGTTCTTCTATGTTAAACCGTTCCTTTGCAGTAACCGTTTTCATGCTTAGGTTTCACTCTGTTTTCTGTTATATGGATACATGTAGTTGGAACTCTAAAGCAAACACGGTTTGTGCTAGCTCTTTGAAACTTGGCACAATAATGTAGTTTCCAAGTTCTATCGGTACGGTTGATGTCCTATTGAAGTAGCCCCAAGCAGAGACTGACGAGAATCACTTTCATTGAAAGGGGTTGCCAAGCTTCCAAAAAACTACGAGTTTCCTGAAATCTCAGCAAACATTTTTTCACCCAATATTGATGATACTGGCAGGTAATGATCAGTACACCAATCCCACTTGGCTCACCAAATTTCGTTCTTCTAGGTTAACCGTTCCTTTGCAGGAACCGTTTTCATGTTTAGGTTTCACTCTGTTTTCTGTTATATGGATACATGTAGTTGGAACTCTAAAGCAAACACGGTTTGTGCTAGCTCTTTGAAACTTGGCACAATAATGTAGTTCCAAGTTCTATCGGTACGGTTGGTGTCCCTATTGAAGTAGCCCCAAGCAGAGACTGACGAGAATCACTTTCATTGAAAGGGGTTGCCAAGCTTCCAAAAAACTACGAGTTTCCTGAAATCTCAGCAAACATTTTTTCACCCAATCTTGATGATACTGGCAGGTAATGATCAGTACACCAATACCACTTGGCTCACCAAATTTCGTTCTTCTAGGTTAAACCGTTCCTTTGCAGTAACTGTTTTCATCTTTAGGTTTCACTCTGTTTCCTCCAATATGGATACATGTAGTTGGAACTCTAAATCAAACACGGTTTGTGCTAGCTCTTTGAAACTTGGCACAATAATGTAGTTCCAAGTTCTATTGCTATGGTCGATGTCCTATTGAAGTAGCCCCAAGCAGAGACTGACGAGAATCCCTTTCATTGAAAGGGGTTGCCAAGCTTCCAAAAAACTACGAGTTTCCTGAAATCTCAGCAAACATTTTTTCACCCAATCTTGATGATACTGGCAGGTAATGATCAGTACACCAATCCCACTTGGCTCACCAAATTTCGTTCTTCTAGGTTAAACCGTTCCTTTGCAGTAACCGTTTTCATGTTTAGGTTTCACTCTGTTTTCTCCTTTATGGATACATATAGTTGGAACTCTAAATCAAAACACGGTTTGTGCTAGCTCTTTGAAACTTGGCACAATAATGTAGTTCCAAGTTCTATCACTATGGTTGGTGTCCTATTGAAGTAGCCCCAAGCAGAGACTGATGAGAATCAGTTTCATTGAAAGGGGTTGCCAAGCTTCCAAAAAACTACGAGTTTCCTGAAATATCAGCAAACATTTTTTCACCCAATCTTGATGATACTGGCAGGTAATGATCAGTACACCAATCCCACTTGGCTCACCAAATTTCGTTCTTCTAGGTTAAACCGTTCCTTTGCAGAAACCGTTTTCATGTTTAGGTTCCACTCTGTTTTCTCATATATGGATACATGTAGTTGGAACTCTAAATCAAACACGGTTTGTGCTAGCTCTTTGAAACTTGGCACAATAATGTAGTTCCAAGTTCTATCGCTATGGTTGGTGTCCTATTGAAGTAGCCCCAAGCAGAGACTGAGGAGAACCACTTTCAATGAAAGGGGTTGTCAAGCTTCCAAAAAACTACGAGTTTCCTGAAATCTCAGCAAACATTTTTTCACCCAATCTTGATGATACTGGCAGGTAATGATCAGTACACCAATCCCACTTGGCTCACCAAATTTCGTTCTTCTAGGTTAAACCGTTCCTTTGCAGTAACCGTTTTCATGTTTAGGTTTCACTCTGGTTTCTCCTATATGGATACATGTAGTTGGAACTCTAAATCAAACACGGTTTGTGCTAGCTCTTTGAAACTTGGCACAATAATGTAGTTCCAAGTTCTATCGCTACGGTTTGTGTCCAATGGAAGTAGCCCCAAGCAGAGACTGACGAGAATCACTTTCATTGAAAGGGGTTGCCAAGCTTCCAAAAAACTACGAGTTTCCCTGAAATATCAGCAAACATTTTTTCACCAAATCTTGATGATACTGGCAGGTAATGATCAGTACACCAATCCCACATGGCTCACCTAATTTCGTTCTTCTAGGTTAAACCGTTCCTTTGCAGTAACCGTTTTCATGTTTAGGTTTCACTCTGTTTTCTCTATATGGATACATGTAGTTGGAACTCTAAATCAAAAACGGTTTGTGCTAGCTCTTTGAAACTTGGCACAATAATGTAGTTCCATGTTCTATCGCTATGGTTTGTGTCCAATTGAACTAGCCCCAAGCAGAGACTGACGAGAATCACTTTCATTGAAAGGGGTTGCCAAGCTTCCAAAAAACTACGAATTTCCTGAAATCTCAGCAAACATTTTTTCACCCAATCTTGATGATACTGGCAGGTAATGATCAGTACACCAATCCCACTTGGCTCACCAAATTTCGTTCTTCTAGGTTAAACCGTTCCTTTGCAGTAACCGTTTCATGTTTAGGTTTCACTCTGTTTTCTCCTATATGAATACACGTAGTGGAACTCTAAATCAAACACGGTTTGTGCTAGCTCTTTGAAACTTGGCACAATAATGTAGTTCCAAGTTCTATCGCTATGGTTGGTGTCCTATTGAAGTAGCCCCAAGCAGAGACTGACGAGAATCACTTTCATTGAAAGGGCTTGCCAAGCTTCCAAAAAACTACGAGTTTCCTGAAATCTCAGCAAACATTTTTTCACCCAATCTTGATGATACTGGCAGGTAATGATCAGTACACCAATCCCACTTGGCTCACCAAATTTCTTTCTTCTAGGTTAAACCGTTACTTTGCAGTAACCGTTTTCATGTTTAGGTTTCACTCTGTTTTCTCCTATATGGATACACGTAGTTGGAACTCTAAATCAAACACGGTTTGTGCTAGCTCTTTGAAACTTGGCACAATAATGTAGTTCCAAGTTCTATCGCTATGGTTGGTGTCCTATTGAAGTAGCCCCAAGCAGAGACTGACGAGAATCACGTTCATTGAAAGGGGTTGCCAAGCTTCCAAAAAACTACGAGTTTCCTGAAAACTCAGCAAACATTTTTTCACCCAATATTGATGATACTGGCAGGTAATGATCAGTACACCAATCCACTTGGCTCACCAAATTTCGTTCTTCTAGGTTAAACCGTTCCTTTGCAGTAACCGTTTTCATGTTTAGGTTTCACTCTGTTTTCTCCTATATGGATACATGTAGTTGGAACTCTAAATCAAACACGGTTTGTGCTAGCTCTTTGAAACTGGCACAATAATGTAGTTCCAAGTTCTATCGCTATGGTTGGTGTCCTATTGAAGTAGCCCCAAGCAGAGACTGACGAGAATCACTTTCATTGAAAGGGGTTGCCAAGCTCCAAAAAACTACGAGTTTCCGGAAATCGCAGCAAACATTTTTTCACCCAATCTTGATGATACTGGCAGTTAATGATCAGTACACTGATCGCACTTGGCTCACCAAATTCGTTTTTCTAGGTTAAACCGTTCCTTTGCAGGAACCATTTTCATGTTTAGGTTTCACTCTGTTTTCTGTTATATGGATACATGTAGTTGGAACTCTAAAGCAAACACGGTTTGTGCTAGCTCTTTGAAACTTGGCACAATAATGTAGTTCCAAGAGCTATCGGTACAGTTGGTGTCCTATTGAAGTAGCCCCAAGCAGAGACTGACGAGAATCACTTTCATTGAAAGGGGTTGCCAAGCTTCCAAAAAACTACGAGTTTCCTGAAATCTCAGCAAACATTTTTTCACCCAATCTTGATGATACTGGCAGGTAATGATCAGTACACCAATACCACTTGGCTCACCAAATTTCGTTCTTCTAGGTTAAACCGTTCCTTTGCAGTAACCGTTTTCATCTTTAGGTTTCACTCTGTTGCCTCCAATATGGATACATGTAGTTGGAACTCTAAATCAAACACGGTTTGTGCTAGCTCTTTGAAACTTGGCACAATAATGTAGTTCCAAGTTCTATCGCTATGGTTGATGTCCTATTGAAGTAGCCCCAAGCAGAGACTGACGAGAATCACTTTCATTGAAAGGGGTTGCCAAGCTTCCAAAAAAACTACGAGTTTCCTGAAATCTCAGCAAACATTTTTTCACCCAATCTTGATGATACTGGCAGGTAATGATCAGTACACCAATCCCACTTGGCTCACCAAATTTCGTTTTCTAGGTTAAACCGTTCCTTTGCAGTAACCGTTTTCATGTTTAGGTTTCACTCTGTTTTCTCCTATATGGATACATGTATTTGGAACTCTAAATCAAACACGGTTTCTGCTAGCTCTTTGAAACTCGGCACAATAATGTAGTTCCAAGTTCTATCGCTATGGTTTGTGTCCTATTGAAGTAGCCCCAAGCAGAGACTGACGAGAATCACTTTCATTGAAAGGGGTTGCCAAGCTTCCAAAAACTACGAGTTTCCGGAAATCTCAGCAAACATTTTTTCACCCAATCTTGATGATACTGGCAGGTAATGATCAGTACACCAATCCCACTTGGCTCACCAAATTTCGTTCTTCTAGGTTAAACCGTTCCTTTGCAGTAACCGTTTCATCTTTAGGTTTCACTCTGTTTCCTCCAATATGGATACATGTAGTTGGAACTCTAAATCAAACACGGTTTGTGCTAGCTCTTTGAAACTTGGCACAATAATGTAGTTCCAAGTTCTATCGCTATGGTTGATGTCCTATTGAAGTAGCCCCAAGCAGAGACTGACGAGAATCACTTTCATTGAAAGGGGTTGCCAAGCTTCCAAAAAACTACGAGTTTCCTGAAATATAAGCAAACATTTTTTTCACCCAATCTTGATGATACTGGCAGGTAATGATCAGTACACCAATCCCACTTGGCTCACCAAATTTCGTTCTTCTAGGTTAAACCGTTCCTTTGCAGTAACCGTTTTCATGTTTAGTTTCACTCTGTTTTCTCCTATATGGATACATGTATTTGGAACTCTAAATGAAACACGGTTTCTGCTAGCTCTTTGAAACTTGGCACAATAATGTAGTTCCAAGTTCTAATGCTATGGTTTGTGTCCTATTCAAGTAGCCCCAAGGAGAGACTGACGAGAATCACTTCCATTGAAAGGGGTTGCCAAGCTTCCAAAAAACTACGAGTTTCCGGAAATCTCAGCAAACATTTTTTCACCCAATCTTGATGATACTGGCAGTTAATGATCAGTACACCGATCGCACTTGGCTCACCAAATTTCGTTTTCTAGGTTAAAACCGTTCCTTTGCAGGAACCGTTTTCATGTTTAGGTTTCACTCTGTTTTCTCCTATATGGATACATGTAGTTGGAACTCTAAATCAAACACGGTTTGTGCTAGCTCTTTGAAAACTTGGCACAATAATGTAGTTCCAAGTTCTATCGCTATGGTTGGTGTCCTATTGAAGTAGCCCCAAGCAGAGACTGACGAGAATCACTTTCATTGAAAGGGGTTGCCAAGCTTCCAAAAAACTACGAGTTTCCTGAAATGTCAGCAAACATTTTTTCACCCAAACTTGATGATACTGGCAGGTATTGATCAGTACACCAATCCCACTTGTCTCACCAAAATTCGTTCTTCTATGTTAAACCGTTCCTTTGCAGTAACCGTTTTCATGCTTAGGTTTCACTCTGTTTTCTGTTATATGGATACATGTAGTTGGAACTCTAAAGCAAACACGGTTTGTGCTAGCTCTTTGAAACTTGGCACAATAATGTAGTTCCAAGTTCTATCGGTACGGTTGGTGTCCTATTGAAGTAGCCCCAAGCAGAGACTGACGAGAATCACTTTCATTGAAAGGGGTTGCCAAGCTTTCCAAAAAACTACGAGTTTCCTGAAATCTCAGCAAACATTTTTTCACCCAATATTGATGATACTGGCAGGTAATGATCAGTACACCAATCCCACTTGGCTCACCAAATTTCGTTCTTCTAGGTTAAACCGTTCCTTTGCAGGAACCGTTTTCATGTTTAGGTTTCACTCTGTTTTCTGTTATATGGATACATGTAGTTGGAACTCTAAAGCAAACACGGTTTGTGCTAGCTCTTTGAAACTTGGCACAATAATGTAGTTCCAAGTTCTATCGGTACGGTTGGTGTCCTATTGAAGTAGCCCCAAGCAGAGACTGACGAGAATCACTTTCATTGAAAGGGGTTGCCAAGCTTCCAAAAAACTACGAGTTTCCTGAAATCTCAGCAAACATTTTTTCACCCAATCTTGATGATACTGGCAGGTAATGATCAGTACACCAATACCACTTGGCTCACCAAATTTCGTTCTTCTAGGTTAAACCGTTCCTTTGCAGTAACCGTTTTCATCTTTAGGTTTCACTCTGTTTCCTCCAATATGGATACATGTAGTTGGAACTCTAAATCAAACACGTTTGTGCTAGCTCTTTGAAACTTGGCACAATAATGTAGTTCCAAGTTCTATCGCTATGGTCGCTGTCCTATTGAAGTAGCCCCAAGCAGAGACTGACGAGAATCCCTTTCATTGAAAGGGGTTGCCAAGCTTCCAAAAAACTACGAGTTTCCTGAAATCTCAGCAAACATTTTTTCACCCAATCTTGATGATACTGGCAGGTAATGATCAGTACACCAATCCCACTTGGCTCACCAAATTTCGTTCTTCTAGGTTAAACCGTTCCTTTGCAGTAACCGTTTTCATGTTTAGGTTTCACTCTGTTTTCTCCCTTATGGATACATATAGTTGGAACTCTAAATCAAACACGGTTTGTGCTAGCTCTTTGAAAACTTGGCACAATAATGTAGTTCCAAGTTCTATCACTATGGTTGGTGTCCTATTGAAGTAGCCCCAAGCAGAGACTGATGAGAATCAGTTTCATTGAAAGGGGTTGCCAAGCTTCCAAAAAACTACGAGTTTCCTGAAATATCAGCAAACATTTTTTCACCCAATCTGATGATACTGGCAGGTAATGATCAGTACACCAATCCCACTTGGCTCACCAAATTTCGTTCTTCTAGGTTAAAACGTTCCTTTGCAGAAACCGTTTTCATGTTTAGGTTCCACTCTGTTTTCTCATATATGGATACATGTAGTTGGAACTCTAAATCAAACACGGTTTGTGCTAGCTCTTTGAAACTTGGCACAATAATGTAGTTCCAAGTTCTATCGCTATGGTTGGTGTCCTATTGAAGTAGCCCCAAGCAGAGACTGAGGAGAACCACTTTCAATGAAAGGGGTTGTCAAGCTTCCAAAAAACTACGAGTTTCCTGAAATCTCAGCAAACCTTTTTTCACCCAATCTTGATGATACTGGCAGGTTATGATCAGTACACCAATCCCACTTGGCTCACCAAATTTCGTTCTTCTAGGTTAAACCCGTTCCTTTGCAGTAACCGTTTTCATGTTTAGGTTTCACTCTGTTTTCTCCTATATGGATACATGTAGTTGGAACTCTAAATCAAACACGGTTTGTGCTAGCTCTTGAAACTTGGCACAATAATGTTAGTTCCAAGTTCTATCGCTACGGTTGGTGTCCTATTGAAGTAGCCCCAAGCAGAGACTGACGAGAATCACTTTCATTGAAAGGGGTTGCCAAGCTTCCAAAAACTACGAGTTTCCTGAAATATCAGCAAACATTTTTTCACCAAATCTTGATGATACTGGCAGGTAATGATCAGTACACCAATCCCACATGGCTCACCTAATTTCGTTCTTCTAGGTTAAACCGTTCCTTTGCAGTAACCGTTTTCATGTTTAGGTTTCACTCTGTTTTCTCCTATATGGATACATGTAGTTGGAACTCTAAATCAAAAACGGTTTGTGCTAGCTCTTTGAAACTTGGCACAATAATGTAGTTCCATGTTCTATCGCTATGGTTTGTGTCCAATTGAACTAGCCCCAAGCAGAGACTGACGAGAATCACTTTCATTGAAAGGGGTTGCCAAGCTTCCAAAAAACTACGAATTTCCTGAAATCTCAGCAAACATTTTTTCACCCAATCTTGATGATACTGGCAGGTAATGATCAGTACACCAATCCCACTTGGCTCACCAAATTTCGTTCTTCTAGGTTAAACCGTTCCTTTGCAGTACCGTTTTCATGTTTAGGTTTCACTCTGTTTTCTCCTATATGAATACACGTAGTTGGAACTCTAAATCAAACACGGTTTGTGCTAGCTCTTTGAAACTTGGCACAATAATGTAGTTCCAAGTTCTATCGCTATGGTTGGTGTCCTATTGAAGTAGCCCCAAGCAGAGACTGACGAGAATCACTTTCATTGAAAGGGCTTGCCAAGCTTCCAAAAAACTACGAGTTTCCTGAAATCTCAGCAAACATTTTTTCACCCAATCTTGATGATACTGGCAGGTAATGATCAGTACACCAATCCCACTTGGCTCACCAAATTTCTTTCTTCTAGGTTAAACCGTTACTTTGCAGTAACCGTTTTCATGTTTAGGTTTCACTCTGTTTTCTCCTATATGGATACAAGTAGTTGGAACTCTAAATCAAACACGGTTTGTGCTAGCTCTTTGAAACTTGGCACAATAATGTAGTTCCAAGTTCTATCGCTATGGTTGGTGTCCTATTGAAGTAGCCTGAAGCAGAGACTGAGGAGAATCATTTTCATTGAAAGGGGTTGCCAAGCTTCCAAAAAACTACGAGTTTCTTGAAATCTCAGCAACCATTTTTCACCCAATCTTGATGATACTGGCAGGTAATGATCACGACACCAATCCCACTTGGATCAAAAATTTCGTTCTTCTAGGTTAAACCGTTCGTTTGCAGTAACCGTTTTCATGTTTAGGTTTCACTCTGTTTTCTCCTATATGGATACATGTAGTTGGAACTCTAAATCAAACACGGTTTGTGCTAGCTCTTTGAAACTTGGCACAATAATGTAGTTCCATGTTCTATCGCTATGGTTTGTGTCCAATGGAAGTAGCCCCAAGCAGAGACTGACGAGAATCACTTTCATTGAAAGGGGTTGCCAAGCTTCCAAAAAAATACGAGTTTCCTGAAAATCTCAGCAAACATTTTTTCACCCAATCTTGATGATACTGGCAGGTAATGATCAGTACACCAATCCCACTTGGCTCACGAAATTTCGGTTTCTAGGTTAAACCGTTCCTTTGCAGTAACCGTTTTCATGTTTAGGTTTCACTCTGTTTTCTCCTATATGGATACATGTAGTTGGAACTCTAAATCAAAACACGGTTTCTGCTAGCACTTTGAAACGTTGCACAATAATGTAGTTCCAAGTTGTATCGGTACGGTTGGTGTCCTATTGAAGTAGCCCCAAGCAGAGACTGACGAGAATCACTTTCATTGAAAGGGGTTGCCAAGCTTCCAAAAAACTACGAGTTTCCTGAAAACTCAGCAAACATTTTCTCGCCCAATCTTGATGATACTGGCAGGTAATGATCAGCACACCAATCCCACTTGGCTCACCAAATTTTGTTCTTCTAGGTTAAACCGTTCCTTTGCAGTAACCATTTCCATGTTTAGGTTTCACTCTGTTTTCTCATATATGGATACATGGAGTTGGAACTCAAAATCAAGCACGGTTTGTGCTAGCTCTTTGAAACTTGGCACAATAATGTAGTTCCAAGTTCTATCGCTATGGTTGGTGTCCTATTGAAGTAGCCCCAAGCAGAGACTGACAAAAACACTTTCATTGAAAGGGGTTGCCAAGCTTCCAAAAAACTACGAGTTTCCTGAAATCTCAGCAAACATTTTTTCACCCAATCTTGATGATACTGGCAGGTAATGATCAGTACACCAAACCCACTTGGCTCACCAAATTTCGTTCTTCTAGGTTAAACCGTTCCTTTGCAGTAACCGTTTTCATGTTTAGGTTTCACTCTGTTTTCTCCTATATGGATACATGTAGTTGGAACTCTAAATCAAACACGGTTTGTGCTAGCTCTTTGAAACTTGGCACAATAATGTATTTCCAAGTTCTATAGCTATGGTTGGTGTCCTATCGAAGTAGCCCCAAGCAGAGACTGAGGAGAATGACTTTCATTGAAAGGGGTTGCCAAGCTTCCAAAAAACTACGAGTTTCCGGAAATCTCAGCACACATTTTTTCACCCAATCTTGATGATACTGCCAGGTAATGATCAGTACACCAATGCTACTTGGCTCACCAAATTTCGTTCTTCTAGGTTAAACCGTTCCTTTGCAGTAACCGTTTTCATGTTTAAGTTTCACTCTGTTTTCTCCTATATGGATACATGTAGTTGGAACTCTTAATCAAACACGGTTTGTGCTAGCTCTTTGAAACTTGGCACAATAATGTAGTTCCAAGTTCTATCGCTATGGTTGATGTCCTATTGAAGTAGCCCCAAGCAGAGACTGACGAGAATCACTTTCATTGAAAGGGGTTGCCAAGCTTCCAAAAAACTACGAGTTTCCTGAAATCTCAGCAAATATTTTTTCAACCAATCTTGATGATACTTGCAGGTAATGATCAGTACACCAATCCCACTTGTCTCACCAAATTTCATTCTTCTAGGTTAAACCGTTCCTTTGCAGTAACCGTTTTCATGTTTAGGTTTCACTCTGTTTTCTCCTATATGGATACATGTAGTTGGAACTCTAAATCAAACACGGTTTGTGCTAGCTCTTTGAAACTTGGCACAATATTGCAGTTCCAAGTTCTATCGCTATGATTGGTGTCCTATTGAAGTAGCCCCAAGCAGAGACTGAGGAGAACCACTTTCAATGAAAGGGGTTGTCAAGCTTCCAAAAAACTACGAGTTTCCTGAAATCTCAGCAAACATTTTTTCACCCAATCTTGATGATACTGGCAGGTAATGATCAGTACACCAATCCCACTTGGCTCACCAAATTTCGTTCTTCTAGGTTAAACCGTTCCTTTGCAGTAACCGTTTTCATGTTTAGGTTTCACTCTGTTTTCTCCTATATGGATACATGTAGTTGGAACTCTAAATCAAACACGGTTTGTGCTAGCTCTTTGAAACTTGGCACAGTAATGTAGTTCCAAGTTCTATCGCTACGGTTGGTGTCCTATTGAAGTAGCCCCAAGCAGAGACTGACGAGAATCACTTTCATTGAAAGGGGTTGCCAAGCTTCCAAAAAACTACGAGTTTCCTGAAATATCAGCAAACATTTTTTCACCAAAATCTTGATGATACTGGCAGGTAATGATCAGTACACCAATCCCACATGGCTCACCTAATTTCGTTCTTCTAGGTTAAACCGTTCCTTTGCAGTAACCGTTTTCATGTTTAGGTTTCACTCTGTTTTCTCCTATATGGATACAAGTAGTTGGAACTCTAAATCAAACACGGTTTGTGCTAGCTCTTTGAAACTTGGCACAATAATGTAGTTCCAAGTTCTATCGCTATGGTTGGTGTCCTATTGAAGTAGCCCGAAGCAGAGACTGAGGAGAATCATTTTCATTGAAAGGGGTTGCCAAGCTTCCAAAAAACTACGAGTTTCTTGAAATCTCAGCAACCATTTTTTCACCCAATCTTGATGATACTGGCAGGTAATGATCACGACACCAATCCCACTTGGATCAAAAATTTCGTTCTTCTAGGTTAAACCGTTCCTTTGCAGTAACCGTTTTCATGTTTAGGTTTCACTCTGTTTCCTCCTATATGGATACATGTAGTTGGAACTCTAATCAAACACGGTTTCTGCTAGCTCTTTGAAACTTGGCACAATAATGTAGTTCCAAGTTCTATCGCTATGGTTGGTGTCCTATTGAAGTAGCCCCAAGCAGAGACTGACGAGAATCACTTTCATTGAAAGGGGTTGCCAAGCTTCCAAAAAACTACGAGTTTCCTGAAATCTCAGCAAACATTTTTTCACCCAATCTTGATGATGCTGGCCGATAATGATCAGTACACCAATCCTATTTGGCTCACCAAATTCCGTTCTTCTAGGTTAAACCGTTCCTTTGCAGACAACCGTTTTCATGTTTAGTTCCACTCTGTTTTCTCATATATGGATACATGTAGTTGGAACTCTAAATCAAACACGGTTTGTGCTAGCTCTTTGAAACTTGGCACAATAATTTAGTTCCAAGTTCTATCGCTATGGTTGGTGTCCTATTGATGTAGCCCAAAGCAGAGACTGAGGAGAATCATTTTCATTGAAAGAGGTTGCCAAGCTTCCAAAAAATTACGAGTTTCTTGAAATCTCAGCAAACATTTTTTCACCCAATCTTGATGATACTCGCAGGTAATGATCAGTACACCTATCCCACTTGGCTCACCAAATTTCGTTCTTCTAGGTTAAACCGTTCCTTTGCAGTAACCGTTTTCATGTTTAGGTTTCACTCTGTTTTCTCATATATGGATACATGTAGTTGGAACTCTAAATCAAACACGGTTTGTGCTAGCTCTTTTAAACTTGGCCCAATAATGTTGTTCCAAGTTCTATCGCTATGGTTGGTGTCCTATTGAAGTAGCCCCAAGCAGAGACTGAGGAGAATCACTTTCATTGAAAGGGGTTGCCAAGCTTCCAAAAAACTACGAGTTTCCTGAAATCTCAGCAAACATTTTTTCACCCAATCTTGATGATACTGGCAGGTAATGATCACGACACCAATCCCACTTGGCTCACCAAATTTCGTTCTTCTAGGTTAAACCGTTCCTTTGCAGTAACCGTTTTCATGTTTACGTTTCACTCTGTTTTCTCCTATAGGGATACATGTAGTTGTAACTCTAAATCAAACACGGTTTGTGCTAGCTCTTTGAAACTTGGCACAATAATGTAGTTCCAAGTTATACCGCTATGGTTTGTGTCCTATTGAAGTAGCCCCAAGCAGAGACTGACGAGAATCAGTTTCATTGAAAGGCGTTGCCAAACTTCCAAAAAACTACGAGTTTCCTGAAATCTCAGCAAACATTTTTTCACCCAATCTTGATGATACTGGCAGGTAATGATCAGTACACCAATCCCACTTGGCTCACGAAATTTCGGTTTCTAGGTTAAACCGTTCCTTTGCAGTAACCGTTTTCATGTTTAGGTTTCACTCTGTTTTCTCCTATATGGATACATGTAGTTGGAACTCTAAATCAAACACGGTTTCTGCTAGCACTTTGAAACGTTGCACAATAATGTAGTTCCAAGTTCTATCGCTACGGTTGGTGTCCTATTGAAGTAGCCCCAAGCAGAGACTGACGAGAATCACTTTCATTGAAAGGGGTTGCCAAGCTTCCAAAAAACTACGAGTTTCCTGAAAACTCAGCAAACATTTTCTCGCCCAATCTTGATGATACTGGCAGGTAATGATCAGCACACCAATCCCACTTGGCTCACCAAATTTTGTTCTTCTAGGTTAAACCGTTCCTTTGCAGTAACCATTTCCATGTTTAGGTTTCACTCTGTTTTCTCATATATGGATACATGGAGTTGGAACTCAAAATCAAGCACGGTTTGTGCTAGCTCTTTGAAACTTGGCACAATAATGTAGTTCCAAGTTCTATCGCTATGGTTGGTGTCCTATTGAAGTAGCCCCAAGCAGAGACTGACAAAAAACACTTTCATTGAAAGGGGTTGCCAAGCTTCCAAAAAACTACGAGTTTCCTGAAATCTCAGCAAACATTTTTTCACCCAATCTTGATGATACTGGCAGGTAATGATCAGTACACCAAACCCACTTGGCTCACCAAATTTCGTTCTTCTAGGTTAAACCGTTCCTTTGCAGTAACCGTTTTCATGTTTAGGTTTCACTCTGTTTTCTCCTATATGGATACATGTAGTTGGAACTCTAAATCAAACACGGTTTGTGCTAGCTCTTTGAAACTTGGCACAATAATGTATTTCCAAGTTCTATAGCTATGGTTGGTGTCCTATCGAAGTAGCCCCAAGCAGAGACTGAGGAGAATGACTTTCATTGAAAGGGGTTGCCAAGCTTCCAAAAACTACGAGTTTCCGGAAATCTCAGCACACATTTTTTCACCCAATCTTGATGATACTGCCAGGTAATGATCAGTACACCAATGCCACTTGGCTCACCAAATTTCGTTCTTCTAGGTTAAACCGTTCCTTTGCAGTAACCGTTTTCATGTTTAAGTTTCACTCTGTTTTCTCCTATATGGATACATGTAGTTGGAACTCTTAATCAAACACGGTTTGTGCTAGCTCTTTGAAACTTGGCACAATAATGTAGTTCCAAGTTCTATCGCTATGGTTGATGTCCTATTGAAGTAGCCCCAAGCAGAGACTGACGAGAATCACTTTCATTGAAAGGGGTTGCCAAGCTTCCAAAAAAACTACGAGTTTCCTGAAATCTCAGCAAATATTTTTTCAACCAATCTTGATGATACTTGCAGTAATGATCAGTACACCAATCCCACTTGTCTCACCAAATTTCATTCTTCTAGGTTAAACCGTTCCTTTGCAGTAACCGTTTTCATGTTTAGGTTTCACTCTGTTTTCTCCTATATGGATACATGTAGTTGGAACTCTAAATCAAACACGGTTTGTGCTAGCTCTTTGAAACTTGGCACAATATTGCAGTTCCAAGTTCTATCGCTATGATTATTGTCCTATTGAAGTAGCCCCAAGCAGAGACTGACGAGAATCACTTTCCTTGAAAGGGGTTGCCAAGCTTCCAAAAAACTACGAATTTCCTGAAATATCAGCAAACATTTTTTTAACCCAATCTTGATGATATTGGCAGGTAATGATCAGTACACCAATTCCACTTGGCTCACCAAATTTCTTCTTTTTGGTTAAACCGTTCCTTTGTAGTAACCGTTTTCATGTTTAGGTTTCACTCTGTTTTCTCCTATATGGATACATGTAGTTGGAACTCTAAATCAAACACGGTTTGTGCTAGCTCTTTGAAACTTGGCACAATAATGTAGTTCCATGTTCTATCGCTATGGTTTGTGTCCAATGGAAGTAGCCCCAAGCAGAGACTGACGAGAATCACTTTCATTGAAAGGGGTTGCCAAGCTTCCAAAAAAATACGAGTTTCCTGAAATCTCAGCAAACATTTTTTCACCCAATCTTGATGATACTGGCAGGTAATGATCAGTACACCAATCCCACTTGGCTCACGAAATTTCGGTTTCTAGGTTAAACCGTTCCTTTGCAGTAACCGTTTTCATGTTTAGGTTTCACTCTGTTTTCTCCTATATGGATACATGTAGTTGGAACTCTAAATCAAACACGGTTTCTGCTAGCACTTTGAAAACGTTGCACAATAATGTAGTTCCAAGTTGTATCGGTACGGTTGGTGTCCTATTGAAGTAGCCCCAAGCAGAGACTGACGAGAATCACTTTCATTGAAAGGGGTTGCCAAGCTTCCAAAAAACTACGAGTTTCCTGAAAACTCAGCAAACATTTTCTCGCCCAATCTTGATGATACTGGCAGGTAATGATCAGCACACCAATCCCACTTGGCTCACCAAATTTTGTTCTTGTAGGTTAAACCGTTCCTTTGCAGTAACCATTTCCATGTTTAGGTTTCACTCTGTTTTCTCATATATGGATACATGGAGTTGGAACTCAAAATCAAGCACGGTTTGTGCTAGCTCTTTGAAACTTGGCACAATAATGTAGTTCCAAGTTCTATCGCTATGGTTGGTGTCCTATTGAAGTAGCCCCAAGCAGAGACTGACAAAAAACACTTTCATTGAAAGGGGTTGCCAAGCTTCCAAAAAACTACGAGTTTCCTGAAATCTCAGCAAACATTTTTTCACCCAATCTTGATGATACTGGCAGGTAATGATCATTACACCAAACCCACTTGGCTCACCAAATTTCGTTCTTCTAGGTTAAACCGTTCCTTTGCAGTAACCGTTTTCATGTTTAGGTTTCACTCTGTTTTCTCCTATATGGATACATGTAGTTGGAACTCTAAATCAAACACGGTTTGTGCTAGCTCTTTGAAACTTGGCACAATAATGTATTTTCCAAGTTCTATAGCTATGGTTGGTGTCCTATCGAAGTAGCCCCAAGCAGAGACTGAGGAGAATGACTTTCATTGAAAGGGTTTGCCAAGCTTCCAAAAAACTACGAGTTTCCGGAAATCTCAGCACACATTTTTTCACCCAATCTTGATGATACTGCCAGGTAATGATCAGTACACCAATGCCACTTGGCTCACCAAATTTCGTTCTTCTAGGTTAAACCGTTCCTTTGCAGTAACCGTTTTCATGTTTAAGTTTCACTCTGTTTTCTCCTATATGGATACATGTAGTTGGAACTCTTAATCAAACACGGTTTGTGCTAGCTCTTTGAAAACTTGGCACAATAATGTAGTTCCAAGTTCTATCGCTATGGTTGATGTCCTATTGAAGTAGCCCCAAGCAGAGACTGACGAGAATCACTTTCATTGAAAGGGGTTGCCAAGCTTCCAAAAAACTACGAGTTTCCTGAAATCTCAGCAAACTATTTTTTCACCCAATCTTGATGATACTTGCAGGTAATGATCAGTACACCAATCCCACTTGTCTCACCAAATTTCATTCTTCTAGGTTAAACCGTTCCTTTGCAGTAACCGTTTTCATGTTTAGGTTTCACTCTGTTTTCTCCTATATGGATACATGTAGTTGGAACTCTAAATCAAACACGGTTTGTGCTAGCTCTTTGAAACTTGGCACAATATTGCAGTTCCAAGTTCTATCGCTATGATTGGTGTCCTATTGAAAGTAGCCCCAAGCAGAGACTGACGAGAATCACTTTCCTTGAAAGGGGTTGCCAAGCTTCCAAAAAACTACGAATTTCCTGAAATCTCAGCAAACATTTTTAACCCAATCTTGATGATATTGGCAGGTAATGATCAGTACACCAATCCCACTTGGCTCACCAAATTTCGTTCTTCTAGGTTAAACCGTTCCTTTGTAGTAACCGTTTTCATGTTTAGGTTTCACTCTGTTTTCTCCTATATGGATACATGTAGTTGGAACTCTAAATCAAACACGGTTTGTGCTAGCTCTTTGAAACTTGGCACAATAATGTAGTTCCATGTTCTATCGCTATGGTTTGTGTCCAATGGAAGTAGCCCCAAGCAGAGACTGACGAGAATCACTTTCATTGAAAGGGGTTGCCAAGCTTCCAAAAAACGACGAGTTTCCTGAAAACTCAGCAAACATTTTCTCGCCCAATCTTGATGATACTGGCAGGAAATGATCAGCACACCAATCCCACTTGGCTCACCAAATTTTGTTCTTCTAGGTTAAACCGTTCCTTTGCAGTAACCATTTCCATGTTTAGGTTTCACTCTGTTTTCTCATATATGGATACATGGAGTTGGAACTCAAAATCAAGCACGGTTTGTGCTAGCTCTTTGAAACTTGGCACAATAATGTAGTTCCAAGTTCTATCGCTATGGTTGGTGTCCTATTGAAGTAGCCCCAAGCAGAGACTGACAAAAAACACTTTCATTGAAAGGGGTTGCCAAGCTTCCAAAAAACTACGAGTTTCCTGAAATCTCAGCAAACATTTTTTCACCCAATCTTGATGATACTGGCAGGTAATGATCAGTACACCAAACCCACTTGGCTCACCAAATTTCGTTCTTCTAGGTTAAACCGTTCCTTTGCAGTAACCGTTTTCATGTTTAGGTTTCACTCTGTTTTCTCCTATATGGATACATGTAGTTGGAACTCTAAATCAAACACGGTTTGTGCTAGCTCTTTGAAACTTGGCACAATAATGTATTTCCAAGTTCTACAGCTATGGTTGGTGTCCTATCGAAGTAGCCCCAAGCAGAGACTGAGGAGAATGACTTTCATTGAAAGGGGTTGCCAAGCTTCCAAAAAACTACGAGTTTCCGGAAATCTCAGCACACATTTTTTCACCCAATTTGATGATACTGCCAGGTAATGATCAGTACACCAATGCCACTTGGCTCACCAAATTTCGTTCTTCTAGGTTAAACCGTTCCTTTGCAGTAACCGTTTTCATGTTTAAGTTTCACTCTGTTTTCTCCTATATGGATACATGTAGTTGGAACTCTTAATCAAACACGGTTTGTGCTAGCTCTTTGAAACTTGGCACAATAATGTAGTTCCAAGTTCTATCGCTATGGTTGATGTCCTATTGAAGTAGCCCCAAGCAGAGACTGACGAGAATCACTTTCATTGAAAGGGGTTGCCAAGCTTCCAAAAAACTACGAGTTTCCTGAAATCTCAGCAAATATTTTTTCACCCAATCTTGATGATACTTGCAGGTAATGATCAGTACACCAATCCCACTTGTCTCACCAAATTTCATTCTTCTAGGTTAAACCGTTCCTTTGCAGTAACCGTTTTCATGTTTAGGTTTCACTCTGTTTTCTCCTATATGGATACATGTAGTTGGAACTCTAAATCAAACACGGTTTGTGCTAGCTCTTTGAAACTTGGCACAATATTGCAGTTCCAAGTTCTATCGCTATGATTGGTGTCCTATTGAAGTAGCCCCAAGCAGAGACTGACGAGAATCACTTTCCTTGAAAGGGGTTGCCAAGCTTCCAAAAAACTACGAATTTCCTGAAATCTCAGCAAACATTTTTTAACCCAATCTTGATGATATTGGCAGGTAATGATCAGTACACCAATCCCACTTGGCTCACCAAATTTCTTTCTTCTAGGTTAAACCGTTCCTTTGTAGTAACCGTTTTCATGTTTAGGTTTCACTCTGTTTTCTCCTATATGGATACATGTAGTTGGAACTCTAAATCAAACACGGTTTGTGCGAGCTCTTTGAAACTTGGCACAATAATGTAGTTCCAAGTTCTATCGCTATGGTTGGTGTCCTATTGAAGTAGCCCCAAGCAGAGACTGACGAGAATCACTTTCCTTGAAAGGGGTTGCCAAGCTTCCAAAAAACTACGAGTTTCCTGAAATCTCAGCAAATATTTTTTCACCAAATCTTGATGATACTGGCAGTTAATGATCAGTACACCTATCGCACTTGGCTCACCAAATTTCATTTTTCTAGGTTAAACCGTTCCTTTGCAGGAACCGTTTTCATGTTTAGGTTTCACTCTGTTTTCTGTTATATGGATACATGTAGTTGGAACTCTAAAGCAAACACGGTTTGTGCTAGCTCTTTGAAACTTGGCACAATAATGTAGTTCGAAGTTCTATCGGTACGGTTGGTGTCCTATTGAAGTAGCCCCAAGCAGAGACTGACGAGAATCACTTTCATTGAAAGGGGTTGCCAAGCTTCCAAAATACTACGAGTTTCCTGAAATCTCAGCAAACATTTTTTCACCCAATCTTGATGATACTGGCAGGTAAAGATCACGACACCAATCCCACTTGGCTCACCAAATTTCGTTTTTCTAGGTTAAACCGTTCCTTTGCAGTAACCGTTTTCATGTTTAGGTTTCACTCTGTTTTCTCCTATATGGATACATGTAGTTGGAACTCTAAATCAAACACGGTTTGTGCTAGCTCTTTGAAACTTGGCACAATAATGTAGTTCCATGTTCTACCGCTATGGTTTGTGTCCAATGGAAGTAGCCCCAAGCAGAGACTGACGAGAATCACTTTCATTGAAAGGGGTTGCCAACCTTCCAAAAAAATGCGAGTTTCCTGAAATCTCAGCAAACATTTTTTCACCCAATCTTGATGATACTGGCAGGTAATGATCAGTACACCAATCCCACTTGGCTCACCAAATTTCGTTCTTCTAGGTTAAACCGTTTCTTTGCAGTAACCGTTTTCATGTTTAGGTTTCACTCTGTTTTCTCCTATATGGATACATGTAGTTGGAACTCTTAATCAAACACGGTTTGTGCTAGCTCTTTGAAACTTGGCACAATAATGTAGTTCCAAGTTCTATCGCTATGGTTGATGTCCTATTGAAGTAGCCCCAAGCAGAGACTGACGAGAATCACTTTCATTGAAAGGGGTTGCCAAGCTTCCAAAAAACTACGAGTTTCCTGAAATCTCAGCAAACATTTTTTCACCCAATCTTGATGATACTTACAGGTAATGATCAGTACACCAATCCCACTTGTCTCACCAAATTTCATTCTTCTAGGTTAAACCGTTCCTTTGCAGTAACCGTTTTCATGTTTAGGTTTCACTCTGTTTTCTCCTATATGGATACATGTAGTTGGAACTCTAAATCAAACACGGTTTGTGCTAGCTCTTTGAAACTCGGCACAATATTGCAGTTCCAAGTTCTATCGCTATGATTGGTGTCCTATTGAAGTAGCCCCAAGCAGAGACTGACGAGAATCACTTTCCTTGAAAGGGGTTGCCAAGCTTCCAAAAAACTACGAATTTCCTGAAATCTCAGCAAACATTTTTTAACCCAATCTTGATGATATTGGCAGGTAATGATCAGTACAACAATCCCACTTGGCTCACCAAATTTCGTTCTTCTAGGTTAAACCGTTCCTTTGTAGTAACCGTTTTCATGTTTAGGTTTCACTCTGTTTTCTCCTATGTGGATACATGTAGTTGGAACTCTAAATCAAACACGGTTTGTGCTAGCTCTTTGAAACTTGGCACAATAATGTAGTTCCATGTTCTATCGCTATGGTTTGTGTCCAATGGAAGTAGCCCCAAGCAGAGACTGACGAGAATCACTTTCATTGAAAGGGGTTGCCAAGCTTCCAAAAAACGACGAGTTTCCTGAAAACTCAGCAAACATTTTCTCGCCCAATCTTGATGATACTGGCAGGTAATGATCAGCACACCAATCCCACTTGGCTCACCAAATTTTGTTCTTCTAGGTTAAACCGTTCTTTGCAGTAACCATTTCCATGTTTAGGTTTCACTCTGTTTTCTCATATATGGATACATGGAGTTGGAACTCAAAATCAAGCACGGTTTGTGCTAGCTCTTTGAAACTTGGCACAATAATGTAGTTCCAAGTTCTATCGCTATGGTTGGTGTCCTATTGAAGTAGCCCCAAGCAGAGACTGACAAAAAACACTTTCATTGAAAGGGGTTGCCAAGCTTCCAAAAAACTACGAGTTTCCTGAAATCTCAGCAAACATTTTTTCACCCAATCCTTGATGATACTGGGCAGGTAATGATCAGTACACCAAACCCACTTGGCTCACCAAATTTCGTTCTTCTAGGTTAAACCGTTCCTTTGCAGTAACCGTTTTCATGTTTAGGTTTCACTCTGTTTTCTCCTATATGGATACATGTAGTGGAACTCTAAATCAAACACGGTTTGTGCTAGCTCTTTGAAACTTGGCACAATAATGTATTTCCAAGTTCTACAGCTATGGTTGGTGTCCTATCGAAGTAGCCCCAAGCAGAGACTGAGGAGAATGACTTTCATTGAAAGGGGTTGCCAAGCTTCCAAAAAACTACGAGTTTCCGGAAATCTCAGCACACATTTTTTCACCCAATCTTGATGATACTGCCAGGTAATGATCAGTACACCAATGCCACTTGGCTCACCAAATTTCGTTCTTCTAGGTTAAACCGTTCCTTTGCAGTAACCGTTTTCATGTTTAAGTTTCACTCTGTTTTCTCCTATATGGATACATGTAGTTGGAACTCTAAATCAAACACGGTTTGTGCTAGCTCTTTGAAACTTGGCACAATAATGTAGTTCCAAGTTCTATCGCTATGGTTGATGTCCTATTGAAGTAGCCCCAAGCAGAGACTGACGAGAATCACTTTCATTGAAAGGGGTTGCCAAGCTTCCAAAAAACTACGAGTTTCCTGAAATCTCAGCAAATATTTTTTCACCCAATCTTGATGATACTTGCAGGTAATGATCAGTACACCAATCCCACTTGTCTCACCAAATTTCATTCTTCTAGGTTAACCGTTCCCTTTGCAGTAACCGTTTTCATGTTTAGGTTTCACTCTGTTTTCTCCTATATGGATACATGTAGTTGGAACTCTAAATCAAACACGGTTTGTGCTAGCTCTTTGAAACTTGGCACAATATTGCAGTTCCAAGTTCTATCGCTATGGTTGGTGTCCTATTGAAGTAGCCCCAAGCAGAGACTGACGAGAATCACTTTCCTTGAAAGGGGTTGCCAAGCTTCCAAAAAACTACGAGTTTCCTGAAATCTCAGCAAATATTTTTTCACCAAATCTTGATGATACTGGCAGTTAATGATCAGTACACCGATCGCACTTGGCTCACCAAATTTCATTTTTCTAGGTTAAACCGTTCCTTTGCAGGAACCGTTTTCATGTTTAGGTTTCACTCTGTTTTCTGTTATATGGATACATGTAGTTGGAACTCTAAAGCAAACACGGTTTGTGCTAGCTCTTTGAAACTTGGCACAATAATGTAGTTCGAAGTTCTATCGGTACGTTTGGTGTCCTATTGAAGTAGCCCCAAGCAGAGACTGACGAGAATCACTTTCATTGAAAGGGGTTGCCAAGCTTCCAAAAAACTACGAGTTTCCTGAAATCTCAGCAAACATTTTTTCACCCAATCTTGATGATACTGGCAGGTAATGATCAGTACACCAATCCCACTTGGCTCACCAAATTTCGTTCTTCTAGGTTAAACCGTTCCTTTGCAGTAACCGTTTTCATGTTTAGGTTTCACTCTGTTTTCTCCTATATGGATACATGTAGTTGGAACTCTAAATCAAACACGGTTTGTGCTAGCTCTTTGAAACTTGGCACAATAATGTAGTTCCATGTTCTATCGATATGGTTTGTGTCCAATGGAAGTAGCCCCAAGCAGAGACTGACGAGAATCACTTTCATTGAAAGGGGTTGCCAACCTTCCAAAAAAATGCGAGTTTCCTGAAATCTCAGCAAACATTTTTTCACCCAATCTTGAGGATACTGGCAGGTAATGATCAGTACACCAATCCCACTTGGCTCACGAAATTTCGGTTTCTAGGTTAAACCGTTCCTTTGCAGTAACCGTTTTCATGTTTAGGTTTCACTCTGTTTTCTCCTATATGGATACATGTAGTTGGAACTCTAAATCAAACACGGTTTCTGCTAGCACTTTGAAACGTTGCACAATAATGTAGTTCCAAGTTCTATCACTACGGTTGGTGTCCTATTGAAGTAGCCCCAAGCAGAGACTGACGAGAATCACTTTCATTGAAAGGGGTTGCCAAGCTTCCAAAAAACTACGAGTTTCCTAAAAACTCAGCAAACATTTTCTCGCCCAATCTTGATGATACTGGCAGGTAATGATCAGCACACCAATCCCACTTGGCTCACCAAATTTTGTTCTTCTAGGTTAAACCGTTCCTTTGCAGTAACCATTTTCATGTTTAGGTTTCACTCTGATTTCTCCTATATGGATACACGTAGTTGGAACTCTAAATCAAATACGGTTTGTGCTAGCTCTTTGAAACTTGGCACAATAATGTAGTTCCAAGTTCTATAGCTATGGTTGGTGTCCTATCGAAGTAGCCCCAAGCAGAGACTGAGGAGAATGACTTTCATTGAAAGGGGTTGCCAAGCTTCCAAAAAAACTACGAGTTTCCTGAAATCTCAGCAAATATTTTTTCACCCAATCTTGATGATACTGCCAGGTAATGATCAGTACACCGATCCCACTTGGCTCACCAAATTTCTTTCTTCTAGGTTAAACCGTTCCATTGCAGTACCGTTTTCATGTTTTAGGTTTCACTCTGTTTTCTCCTATATGGATACATGTAGTTGGAACCTCTAAATCAAACACGGTTTGTGCTAGCTCTTTCAAACTTGGCACAATAATGTAGTTCCAAGTTCTATCGCTATGGTTGGTGTCCTATTGAAGTAGCCCCAAGCAGAGACTGACGAGAATCACTTTCATTGAAAGGGGTTGCCAAGCTTCCAAAACACTACGAGTTTCCTGAAATCTCAGCAAATATTTTTTCACCCAATCTTGATGATACTTGCAGGTAATGATCAGTACACCAATCACACTTGTCTCACCAAATTTCATTCTTCTAGGTTAAACCGTTCCTTTGCAGTAACCGTTTTCATTTTTAGGTTTCACTCTGTTTTCTCCTATATGGATACATGTAGTTGGAACTCTAAATCAAACACGGTTTCTGCTAGCTCTTTGAAACTTGGCACAATAATGTAGTTCCAAGTTCTATCGCTATGGTTTGTGTCCTATTGAAGTAGTCCCAAGCAGAGACTGACGAGAATCACTTTCATTGAAAGGGGTTGCCAAGCTTCCAAAAAACTACGAGTTTCCTGAAATCTCAGCAAATATTTTTTCACCAATCTTGATGATACTTGCAGGTAATGATCAGTACACCAATCCCACTTGTCTCACCAAATTTCATTCTTCTATGTTAAACCGTTCCTTTGCAGTAACCGTTTTCATGCTTAGGTTTCACTCTGTTTTCTGTTATATGGATACATGTAGTTGGAACTCTAAAGCAAACACAGTTTGTGCTAGCTCTTTGAAACTTGGGCACAATTATGTAGTTCCAAGTTCTATCGGTACGGTTGGTGTCCTATTTGAAGTAGCCCAAGCAGAGACTGACGAGAATCACTTTCATTGAAAGGGGTTGCCAAGCTTCCAAAAACTACGAGTTTCCTGAAATCTCAGCAAACATTTTTTCACCCAATCTTGATGATACTGTCAGGTAATGATCAGTACACCAATCCCACTTGGCTCACCAAATTTCGTTTCTTCTAGGTTAAACCGTTCCTTTGCAGTAACCGTTTTCATGTTTAGGTTTCACTCTGTTTTCTCCTATATGGATACATGTAGTTGGAACTCTAAATCAAACACGGTTTGTGCTAGCTCTTTGAAACTTGGCACAATAATGTAGTTCCATGTTCTATCACTATGGTTTGTGTCCAATGGAAGTAGCCCCAAGCAGAGACTGACGAGAATCACTTTCATTGAAAGGGGTTGCCTAGCTTCCAAAAAAATACGAGTTTCCTGAAATCTCAGCAAATATTTTTTCCCCCAATCTTGATGATACTGGCAGGTAATGATCAGTACACCAATCCCACTTGGCTCACGAAATTTCGGTTTCTAGGTTAAACCGTTCCTTTTGCAGTAACCGTTTTCATGTTTAGGTTTCACTCTGTTTTCTTCTATATGGATACATGTAGTTGGAACTCTAAATCAAACACGGTTTCTGCTAGCACTTTGAAACGTTGCACAATAATGTAGTTCCAAGTTCTATCGCTACGGTTGGTGTCCTATTGAAGTAGCCCCGAAGCAGAGACTGACGAGAATCACTTTCATTGAAAGGGGGTTGCCAAGCTTCCAAAAAACTACGAGTCTCCTGAAAACTCAGCAAACATTTTCTCGCCCAATCTTGATGATACTGGCAGGTAATGATCAGCACACCAAGCCCACTTGGCTCACCAAATTTTGTTCTTCTAGGTTAAACCGTTCCTTTGCAGTAACCATTTTCATGTTTAGGTTTCACTCTGTTTTCTCCTATATGGATACATGTATTTGGAACTCAAAATCAAGCACGGTTTGTGCTAGCTCTTTGAAACTTGGCACAATAATGTAGTTCCAAGTTCTATCGCTACAGTTGGTGTCCTATTGAAGTAGCCCCAAGCAGAGACTGACAAAAATCACTTTCATTGAAAAGGGGTTGCCAAGCTTCCAAAAAACTACGAGTTTCCTGAAATCTCAGCAAACATTTTTTCACCCAATCTTGATGATACTGGCAGGTAATGATGAGTACACCAAACCCACTTGCTCACCAAATTTCGGTTTCTAGTTAAACCGTTCCTTTGCAGTAACCGTTTTCATGTTTAGGTTTCACTCTGTTTTCTCCTATATGGATACATGTAGTTGGAACTCTAAATCAAACACGGTTTGTGCTAGCTCTTTGAAACTGGCACAATAAGTATTTCCAAGTTCTATAGCTATGGTTGGTGTCCTATCGAAGTAGCCCCAAGCAGAGACTGAGGACAATGACTTTCATTGAAAGGGGTTGCCAAGCTTCCAAAAAACTACGAGTTTCCTGAAATCTCAGCACACATTTTTTCACCCAATCTTGATGATACTGCCAGGTAATGATCAGTACACCAATCCCACTTGGCTCACCAAATTTCTTTCTTCTAGGTTAAACCGTTCCATTGCAGTAACCGTTTTCATGTTTAGGTTTCACTCAGTTTTCTCCTATATGGATACATGTAGTTGGAACTCTAAATCAAACACGGTTTGTGCTAGCTCTTTGAAACTTGGCACAATAATGTAGTTCCAAGTTCTATCGCTATGGTTGGTGTCCTATTGAAGTAGCGCCAAGCAGAGACTGACGAGAATCACTTTCATTGAAAGGGGTTGCCAAGCTTCCAAAAAACTACGAGTTTCCTGAAATCTCAGCAAATATTTTTTCACCCAATCTTGATGATACTTGCAGGTAATGATCAGTACACCAATCACACTTGTCTCACCAAATTTCATTCTTCTAGGTTAAACCGTTCCTTTGCAGTAACCGTTTTCATTTTTAGGTTTCACTCTGTTTTCTCCTATATGGATACATGTAGTTGGAACTCTAAATCAAACACGGTTTCTGCTAGCTCTTTGAAACTTGGCACAATAATGTAGTTCCAAGTTCTATCGCTATGGTTTGTGTTCTATTGAAGTAGTCCCAAGCAGAGACTGACGAGTATCACTTTCATTGAAAGGGGTTGCCAAGCTTCCAAAAAACTACGAGTTTCCTGAAATCTCAGCAAATATTTTTTTCACCCAATCTTGATGATACTTGCAGGTAATGATCAGTACACCAATCCCACTTGTCTCACCAAATTTCATTCTTCTAGGTTAAACCGTTCCTTTGCAGTAACCGTTTTCATGTTTAGGTTTCACTCTGTTTTCTCCTATATGGATGCATGTAGTTGGAACTCTAAGTCAAACACGGTTTGTGCTAGCTCTTTGAAACTTGGCACAATATTGCAGTTCCAAGTTCTATCGCGATGGTTGGTGTCCTATTGAAGAGGCCCAAGCAGAGACTCACGAGAATCACTTTCATTGAAAGGGGTTGCCAAGCTTCCAAAAAACTACGAGTTTCCTGAAATCTCAGCAAATATTTTTTCACCCAATCTTGATGATACTTGCAGGTAATGATCAGTACACCAATCCCACTTGTCTCACCAAATTTCATTCTTCTAGGTTAAACCGTTCCTTTGCAGTAACCGTTTTCATGTTTAGGTTTCACTCTGTTTTCTGTTATATGGATACATGTAGTTGGACCTCTAAAGCAAACACGGTTTGTGCTAGCTCTTTGAAACTTGGCACAATAATGTAGTTCCAAGTTCTATCGGTACGGTTGGTGTCCTATTGAAGTAGCCCAAGCAGAGACTGACGAGAATCACTTTCATTGAAAGGGGTTGCCAAGCTTCCAAAAAAATGCGAGTTTCCCTGAAATCTCAGCAAACATTTTTTCACCCAATCTTGAGGATACTGGCAGGTAATGATCAGTACACCAATCCCACTTGGCTCACGAAATTTCGGTTTCTAGGTTAAACCGTTCCTTTGCAGTAACCGTTTTCATGTTTAGGTTTCACTCTGTTTTCTCCTATATGGATACATGTAGTTGGAACTCTAAATCAAACACGGTTTCTGCTAGCACTTTGAAACGTTGCACAATAATGTAGTTCCAAGTTCTATCACTACGGTTGGTGTCCTATTGAAGTAGCCCCAAGCAGAGACTGACGAGAATCACTTTCATTGAAAGGGGTTGCCAAGCTTCCAAAAAACTACGAGTTTCCTAAAAACTCAGCAAACATTTTCTCGCCCAATCTTGATGATACTGGCAGGTAATGATCAGCACACCAATCCCACTTGGCTCACCAAATTTTGTTCCTTCTAGGTTAAACCGTTCCTTTGCAGTAACCATTTTCATGTTTAGGTTTCACTCTGATTTCTCCTATATGGATACACGTAGTTGGAACTCTAAATCAAATACGGTTTGTGCTAGCTCTTTGAAACTTGGCACAATAATGTAGTTCCAAGTTCTATAGCTATGGTTGGTGTCCTATCGAAGTAGCCCCAAGCAGAGACTGAGGAGAATGACTTTCATTGAAAGGGGTTGCCAAGCTTCCAAAAAAACTACGAGTTTCCTGAAATCTCAGCAAATATTTTTTCACCCAATCTTGATGATACTGCCAGGTAATGATCAGTACACCGATCCCACTTGGCTCACCAAATTTCTTTCTTCTAGGTTAAACCGTTCCATTGCAGTAACCGTTTTCATGTTTAGGTTTCACTCTGTTTTCTCCTATATGGATACATGTAGTTGGAACTCTAAATCAAACACGGTTTGTGGCTAGCTCTTTCAAACTTGGCACAATAATGTAGTTCCAAGTTCTATCGCTATGGTTGGTGTCCTATTGAAGTAGCCCCAAGCAGAGACTGACGAGAATCACTTTCATTGAAAGGGGTTGCCAAGCTTCCAAAAAACTACGAGTTTCCTGAAATCTCAGCAAATATTTTTTCACCCAATCTTGATGATACTTGCAGGTAATGATCAGTACACCAATCACACTTGTCTCACCAAATTTCATTCTTCTAGGTTAAACGTTCCTTTGCAGTAACCGTTTTCATTTTTAGGTTTCACTCTGTTTTCTCCTATATGGATACATGTAGTTGGAACTCTAAATCAAACACGGTTTCTGCTAGCTCTTTGAAACTTGGCACAATAATGTAGTTCCAAGTTCTATCGCTATGGTTTGTGTCCTATTGAAGTAGTCCCAAGCAGAGACTGACGAGAATCACTTTCATTGAAAGGGGTTGCCAAGCTTCCAAAAAACTACGAGTTTCCTGAAATCTCAGCAAATATTTTTTCACCAATCTTGATGATACTTGCAGGTAATGATCAGTACACCAATCCCACTTGTCTCACCAAATTTCATTCTTCTATGTTAAACCGTTCCTTTGCAGTAACCGTTTTCATGCTTAGGTTTCACTCTGTTTTCTGTTATATGGATACATGTAGTTGGAACTCTAAAGCAAACACAGTTTGTGCTAGCTCTTTGAAACTTGGCACAATTATGTAGTTCCAAGTTCTATCGGTACGGTTGGTGTCCTATTGAAGTAGCCCCAAGCAGAGACTGACGAGAATCACTTTCATTGAAAGGGGTTGCCAAGCTTCCAAAAAACTACGAGTTTCCTGAAATCTCAGCAAACATTTTTTCACCCAATCTTGATGATACTGTCAGGTAATGATCAGTACACCAATCCCACTTGGCTCACCAAATTTCGTTCTTCTAGGTTAAACCGTTCCTTTGCAGTAACCGTTTTCATGTTTAGGTTTCACTCTGTTTTCTCCTATATGGATACATGTAGTTGGAACTCTAAATCAAACACGGTTTGTGCTAGCTCTTTGAAACTTGGCACAATAATGTAGTTCCATGTTCTATCACTATGGTTTGTGTCCAATGGAAGTAGCCCCAAGCAGAGACTGACGAGAATCACTTTCATTGAAAGGGGTTGCCTAGCTTCCAAAAAAATACGAGTTTCCTGAAATCTCAGCAAATATTTTTTCCCCCAATCTTGATGATACTGGCAGGTAATGATCAGTACACCAATCCCACTTGGCTCACGAAATTTCGGTTTCTAGGTTAAACCGTTCCTTTGCAGTAACCGTTTTTCATGTTTAGGTTTCACTCTGTTTTCTTCTATATGGATACATGTAGTTGGAACTCTAAATCAAACACGGTTTCTGCTAGCACTTTGAAACGTTGCACAATAATGTAGTTCCAAGTTCTATCGCTACGGTTGGTGTCCTATTGAAGTAGCCCGAAGCAGAGACTGACGAGAATCACTTTCATTGAAAGGGGTTGCCAAGCTTCCAAAAAACTACGAGTCTCCTGAAAACTCAGCAAACATTTTCTCGCCCAATCTTGATGATACTGGCAGGTAATGATCAGCACACCAAGCCCACTTGGCTCACCAAATTTGTTCTTCTAGGTTAAACCGTTCCTTTGCAGTAACCATTTTCATGTTTAGGTTTCACTCTGTTTTCTCCTATATGGATACATGTATTTTGGAACTCAAAATCAAGCACGGTTTGTGCTAGCTCTTTGAAACTTGGCACAATAATGTAGTTTCCAAGTTCTATCGCTACGGTTGGTGTCCTATTGAAGTAGCCCCAAGCAGAGACTGACAAAAATCACTTTCATTGAAAGGGGTTGCCAAGCTTCCAAAAAACTACGAGTTTCCTGAAATCTCAGCAAACATTTTTTCACCCAATCTTGATGATACTGGCAGGTAATGATGAGTACACCAAACCCACTTGGCTCACCAAATTTCGGTTCTAGGTTAAACCGTTCCTTTGCAGTAACCGTTTTCATGTTTAGGTTTCACTCTGTTTTCTCCTATATGGATACATGTAGTTGGAACTCTAAATCAAACACGGTTTGTGCTAGCTCTTTGAAACTTGGCACAATAAGTATTTCCAAGTTCTATAGCTATGGTTGGTGTCCTATCGAAGTAGCCCCAAGCAGAGACTGAGGACAATGACTTTCATTGAAAGGGGTTGCCAAGCTTCCAAAAAACTACGAGTTTCCTGAAATCTCAGCACACATTTTTTCACCCAATCTTGATGATACTGCCAGGTAATGATCAGTACACCAATCCCACTTGGCTCACCAAATTTCTTTCTTCTAGGTTAAACCGTTCCATTGCAGTAACCGTTTTCATGTTTAGGTTTCACTCTGTTTTTCTCCTATATGGATACATGTAGTTGGAACTCTAAATCAAACACGGTTTGTGCTAGCTCTTTGAAACTTGGCACAATAATGTAGTTCCAAGTTCTATCGCTATGGTTGGTGTCCTATTGAAGTAGCGCCAAGCAGAGACTGACGAGAATCACTTTCATTGAAAGGGGTTGCCAAGCTTCCAAAAAACTACGAGTTTCCTGAAATCTCAGCAAATATTTTTTCACCCAATCTTGATGATACTTGCAGGTAATGATCAGTACACCAATCACACTTGTCTCACCAAATTTCATTCTTCTAGGTTAAACCGTTCCTTTGCAGTAACCGTTTTCATTTTTAGGTTTCACTCTGTTTCTCCTATATGGATACATGTAGTTGGAACTCTAAATCAAACACGGTTTCTGCTAGCTCTTTGAAACTTGGCACAATAATGTAGTTCCAAGTTCTATCGCTATGGTTTGTGTTCTATTGAAGTAGTCCCAAGCAGAGACTGACGAGTATCACTTTCATTGAAAGGGGTTGCCAAGCTTCCAAAAAACTACGAGTTTCCTGAAATCTCAGCAAATATTTTTTCACCCAATCTTGATGATACTTGCAGGTAATGATCAGTACACCAATCCCACTTGTCTCACCAAATTTCATTCTTCTAGGTTAAACCGTTCCTTTGCAGTAACCGTTTTCATGTTTAGGTTTCACTCTGTTTTCTCCTATATGGATGCATGTAGTTGGAACTCTAAGTCAAACACGGTTTGTGCTAGCTCTTTGAAACTTGGCACAATATTGCAGTTCCAAGTTCTATCGCGATGGTTGGTGTCCTATTGAAGAGGCCCAAGCAGAGACTCACGAGAATCACTTTCATTGAAAGGGGTTGCCAAGCTTCCAAAAAACTACGAGTTTCCTGAAATCTCAGCAAATATTTTTTCACCCAATCTTGATGATACTTGCAGGTAATGATCAGTACACCAATCCCACTTGTCTCACCAAATTTCATTCTTCTAGGTTAAACCGTTCCTTTGCAGTAACCGTTTTCATGTTTAGGTTTCACTCTGTTTTCTGTTATATGGATACATGTAGTTGGACCTCTAAAGCAAACACGGTTTGTGCTAGCTCTTTGAAACTTGGCACAATAATGTAGTTCCAAGTTCTATCGGTACGGTTGGTGTCCTATTGAAGTAGCCCCAAGCAGAGACTGACGAGAATCACTTTCATTGAAAGGGGTTGCCAAGCTTCCAAAAAACTACGAGTTTCCTGAAATCTCAGCAAACATTTTTTCACCCAATCTTGATGATACTGTCAGGTAATGATCAGTACACCAATCCCACTTGGCTCACCAAATTTCGTTCTTCTAGGTTAAACCGTTCCTTTGCAGTAACCGTTTTCATGTTTAGGTTTCACTCTGTTTTCTCCTATATGGATACATGTAGTTGGAACTCTAAATCAAACACGGTTTGTGCTAGCTCTTTGAAACTTGGCACAATAATGTAGTTCCATGTTCTATCACTATGGTTTGTGTCCAATGGAAGTAGCCCCAAGCAGAGACTGACGAGAATCACTTTCATTGAAAGGGGTTGCCAAGCTTCCAAAAAAATACGAGTTTCCTGAAATCTCAGCAAACATTTTTTCACCCAATCTTGATGATACTGGCAGGTAATGATCAGTACACCAATCCCACTTGGCTCACGAAATTTCGGTTTCTAGGTTAAACCGTTCCTTTGCAGTAACCGTTTTCATGTTTAGGTTTCACTCTGTTTTCTCCTGTATGGATACATGTAGTTGGAACTCTAAATCAAACACGGTTTCTGTTAGCACTTTGAAACGTTGCACAATAATGTAGTTCCAAGTTCTATCGCTACGGTTGGTGTCCTATTGAAGTAGCCCCAAGCAGAGACTGACGAGAATCACTTTCATTGAAAGGGGTTGCCAAGCTTCCAAAAAACTACGAGTCTCCTGAAAACTCAGCAAACATTTTATCGCCCAATCTTGATTATACTGGCAGGTAATGATCAGCACACCAATCCCACTTGGATCACCAAATTTTGTTCTTCTAGGTTAAACCGTTCCTTTGCAGTAACCATTTTCATGTTAGGTTTCACTCTGTTTTCTCCTATATGGATACATGTATTTGGAACTCAAAATCAAGCACGGTTTGTGCTAGCTCTTTGAAACTTGGCACAATAATGTAGTTCCAAGTTCTATCGCTATGGTTGGTGTCCTATTGAAGTAGCCCCAAGCAGAGACTGACAAAAATCACTTTCATTGAAAGGGGTTGCCAAGCTTCCAAAAACTACGAGTTTCCTGAAATCTCAGCAAACATTTTTTCACCCAATCTTGATGATACTGGCAGGTAATGATCAGTACACCAATCCCACTTGGCTCACCAAATTTCGTTCTTCTAGGTTAAACCGTTCCTTTGCAGTAACCGTTTTCATGTTTAGGTTTCACTCTGTTTTCTCCTATATGGATACATGTAGTTGGAACTCTAAATCAAACACGGTTTGTGCTAGCTCTTTGAAACTTGGCACAATAATGTAGTTCCAAGTTCTATCGCTATGGTTGATGTCCTATTGAAGTAGCCCCAAGCAGAGACTGACGAGAATCACTTTCATTGAAAGGGGTTGCCAAGCTTCCAAAAAAACTACGAGTTTCCGGAAATCTCAGCAAACATTTTTTCACCCAATCTTGATGATACTGGCAGGTAATGATCAGTACACCAATCCCACTTGGCTCACCAAATTTCGTTCTTCTAGGTTAAACCGTTCCTTTGCAGTATCCGTTTTCATGTTTAGGTTTCACTCTGTTTTCTCCTATATGGATACATGTAGTTGGATCTCTAAATCAAACACGGTTTGTGCTAGCTCTTTGAAACTTGGCACAATAATGTAGTTCCAAGTTCTATCGCTATGGTTTGTGTCCTATTGAAGTAGCCCCAAGCAGAGACTGACAAAAATCACTTTCATTGAAAGGGGTTGCCAAGCTTCCAAAAAACTACGAGTTTCCGGAAATCTCAGCAAACATTTTTTCACCCAATCTTGATGATACTGGCAGGTAATTATCAGTACACCAATCCCACTTGGCTCACCAAATTTCGTTCTTCTAGGTTAAACCGTTCCTTTGTAGTAACCGTTTTCATGTTTAGGTTTCACTCTGTTTTCTCCTATATGGATAAAAGTAGTTGGAACTCTAAATCAAACACGGTTTGTGCTAGCTCTTTGAAACTTGGCACAATAATGTAGTTCCAAGTTCTATCGCTATGGTTTGTGTTCTATTGAAGTAGTCCCAAGCAGAGACTGACGAGTATCACTTTCATTGAAAGGGGTTGCCAAGCTTCCAAAAAAACTACGAGTTTCCTGAAATCTCAGCAAAATATTTTTTCACCCAATCTTGATGATACTTGCAGGTAATGATCAGTACACCAATCCCACTTGTCTCACCAAATTTCATTCTTCTAGGTTAAACCGTTCCTTTGCAGTAACCGTTTTCATGTTTAGGTTTCACTCTGTTTTCTCCTATATGGATGCATGTAGTTGGAACTCTAAGTCAAACACGGTTTGTGCTAGCTCTTTGAAACTTGGCACAATATTGCAGTTCCAAGTTCTATCGCGATGGTTGGTGTCCTATTGAAGAGGCCCAAGCAGAGACTCACGAGAATCACTTTCATTGAAAGGGGTTGCCAAGCTTCCAAAAAACTACGAGTTTCCTGAAATCTCAGCAAATATTTTTTCACCCAATCTTGATGATACTTGCAGGTAATGATCAGTACACCAATCCCACTTGTCTCACCAAATTTCATTCTTCTAGGTTAAACCGTTCCTTTGCAGTAACCGTTTTCATGTTTAGGTTTCACTCTGTTTTCTGTTATATGGATACATGTAGTTGGACCTCTAAAGCAAACACGGTTTGTGCTAGCTCTTTGAAACTTGGCACAATAATGTAGTTCCAAGTTCTATCGGTACGGTTGGTGTCCTATTGAAGTAGCCCCAAGCAGAGACTGACGAGAATCACTTTCATTGAAAGGGGTTGCCAAGCTTCCAAAAAACTACGAGTTTCCTGAAATCTCAGCAAACATTTTTTCACCCAATCTTGATGATACTGTCAGGTAATGATCAGTACACCAATCCCACTTGGCTCACCAAATTTCGTTCTTCTAGGTTAAACCGTTCCTTTGCAGTAACCGTTTTCATGTTTAGGTTTCACTCTGTTTTCTCCTATATGGATACATGTAGTTGGAACTCTAAATCAAACACGGTTTGTGCTAGCTCTTTGAAACTTGGCACAATAATGTAGTTCCATGTTCTATCACTATGGTTTGTGTCCAATGGAAGTAGCCCCAAGCAGAGACTGACGAGAATCACTTTCATTGAAAGGGGTTGCCAAGCTTCCAAAAAAATACGAGTTTCCTGAAATCTCAGCAAACATTTTTTCACCCAATCTTGATGATACTGGCAGGTAATGATCAGTACACCAATCCCACTTGGCTCACGAAATTTCGGTTTCTAGGTTAAACCGTTCCTTTGCAGTAACCGTTTTCATGTTTAGGTTTCACTCTGTTTTCTCCTGTATGGATACATGTAGTTGGAACTCTAAATCAAAACACGGTTTCTGTTAGCACTTTGAAACGTTGCACAATAATGTAGTTCCAAGTTCTATCGCTACGGTTGGTGTCCTATTGAAGTAGCCCCAAGCAGAGACTGACGAGAATCACTTTCATTGAAAGGGGTTGCCAAGCTTCCAAAAAACTACGAGTCTCCTGAAAACTCAGCAAACATTTTATCGCCCAATCTTGATTATACTGGCAGGTAATGATCAGCACACCAATCCCACTTGGATCACCAAATTTTGTTCTTCTAGGTTAAACCGTTCCTTTGCAGTAACCATTTTCATGTTAGGTTTCACTCTGTTTTCTCCTATATGGATACATGTATTTGGAACTCAAAATCAAGCACGGTTTGTGCTAGCTCTTTGAAACTTGGCACAATAATGTAGTTCCAAGTTCTATCGCTATGGTTGGTGTCCTATTGAAGTAGCCCCAAGCAGAGACTGACAAAAATCACTTTCATTGAAAGGGGTTGCCAAGCTTCCAAAAAACTACGAGTTTCCTGAAATCTCAGCAAACATTTTTTCACCCAATCTTGATGATACTGGCAGGTAATGATCAGTACACCAATCCCACTTGGCTCACCAAATTTCGTTCTTCTAGGTTAAACCGTTCCTTTGCAGTAACCGTTTTCATGTTTAGGTTTCACTCTGTTTTCTCCTATATGGATACATGTAGTTGGAACTCTAAATCAAACACGGTTTGTGCTAGCCT